>NW_027480898.1:0-85416 GCF_051401765.1 Calliopsis andreniformis | reverse complement strand
AATCCTCTATCCTCAATCCTCAATCCTCAATCCTCGATCCTCAATATTCAAAACTCAATACACAATCTTCAATCATCAATCCTCAATCCTCAATCCTCAATCCTCTATCTTCAATCCTCAATATCCAATCTTCAATCCTCAATCCTCAATCGTCAATCCTCAATCCTCAATTTTCAATATTCAATCCTCAATCTTCAATCATCGATATTCAATCTTCAATCCGCAATGCTCAATCCTCAATCCTCAATCCTCAATCCTCAATCTTCAATCCTCAATCCTCAATCCTCAATCCTCAGCCCTCAAACCTCAATTCTGAATCCTCAATACTCAAACTTCAATCCTCAATCCTCAGTCCTCAGTACTCGACCATCAATCCTCAATTCACAATACTCAATAGAATATCCGAATTCTCAGGATTCAATACTCAAACCTCTATCCTCAATCCTCAGCCCTCATCCTCCATCCTCAATCCTCAATCCTCAGTCCTCAAGCTTCAATACTCAGTACTCAATATTCAATCCCCAATCCTCAATCCTCAATCTTCAATCCTCAAACCTCAATTCTCAATTCCCAATCCTCAATCCTCAGTCCTCAGCCCTCAAACCTCAATCCCCAACCCTCAGCCCTCATCCTCCATCCTCAATCCTTAATCATCAATCCTCAACCTTCAATCCTCAATATTAAATCTTCAACACTCAATCATCAATCCTCAATTCTCAATCCTCAATCCTCAATCCTCAATCCTCAATCCTCAACTCTCGATCCTCAATCCTCAGTCCTCAGTCCTCAAACCTCAATCCTCAACCCTCAGCCCTCATCCCTCCATCCTCAACCCTCAATCCTCAATCCTCAATCTTCAATCCTCAATATTCAATCTTCATTCCTCAATCCTCAATCCTCAATCGTCAATCCTCAATCCTCAATCCTCAGTGATCAATACTCAATCTTCAATACCCAATCATCAATCCTCAACCCTCAATCCTCAATCCTCATCCTCAATCCTCAATCCTCATTTCTCAAACCTAAATTCTCAACCCTCAGTCCCCAGCCTCAATCCTCAATCCTCAATCCTCAATCCTCAATCCTCAATTCTCAATACTCAATCTTCAATCCTCAATCCTCAATCCTCAATCCACATTTCTCAAACCTCAATCCTCAACCCTCAGTCCTCATCCTCAATTCTCAATTCTCAATCCTCAATCATCAATCCTCAATCTTCAATCCTCAATAATCAATCTCCAATTCTAGATCCTCAATCCTCAATCCTCAACCCCAATCTTCAATCCTCAATAATCAATCCGCCTCCCAAATCCTAGATCCTCAACCCAAAATCCTCAATCCTCAATCCTCAATCCTCATTCTTCAATCCTCAATACCCAATCCTCAAACCTCAATCCTCAATCGCCAGTCCTCAATCTTCAATCCTCAATGCTCAATCCTCAATCCTCAATCCTCAGTCCTCAATCCTCAATCCTCAATCCTCAATCCTCAATCTTCAATCCTCAATCCTCAATCCTCAATCCTCAGCCCTCAAACCTCAATTCTGAATCCTCAATACTCAAACTTCAATCCTCAATCCTCAGTCCTCAGTACTCGACCATCAATCCTCAATTCACAATACTCAATAGAATATCCCGAATTCTCAGGATTCAATACTCAAACCTCTATCCTCAATCCTCAGCCCTCATCCTCCATCCTCAATCCTCAATCCTCAGTCCTCAAGCTTCAATACTCAGTACTCAATATTCAATCCCCAATCCTCAATCCTCAATCTTCAATCCTCAAACCTCAATTCTCAATTCCCAATCCTCAATCCTCAGTCCTCAGCCCTCAAACCTCAATCCCCAACCCTCAGCCCTCATCCTCCATCCTCAATCCTTAATCATCAATCCTCAACCTTCAATCCTCAATATTAAATCTTCAACACTCAATCATCAATCCTCAATTCTCAATCCTCAATCCTCAATCCTCAATCCTCAATCCTCAACTCTCGATCCTCAATCCTCAGTCCTCAGTCCTCAAACCTCAATCCTCAACCCTCAGCCCTCATCCTCCATACTCAACCCTCAATCCTCAATCCTCAATCTTCAATCCTCAATATTCAATCTTCATTCCTCAATCCTCAATCCTCAATCGTCAATCCTCAATCCCTCAATCCTCAGTGATCAATACTCAATCTTCAATACCCAATCATCAATCCTCAACCCTCAATCCTCAATCCTCAATCCTCAATCCTCAATCCTCATTTCTCAAACCTAAATTCTCAACCCTCAGTCCCCAGGCTCAATCCTCAATCCTCAATCCTCAATCCTCAATCCTCAATTCTCAATACTCAATCTTCAATCCTCAATCCTCAATCCTCAATCCACATTTCTCAAACCTCAATCCTCAACCCTCAGTCCTCATCCTCAATTCTCAATTCTCAATCCTCAATCATCAATCCTCAATCTTCAATCCTCAATAATCAATCTCCAATTCTAGATCCTCAATCCTCAATCCTCAACCCCAATCTTCAATCCTCAATAATCAATCTCCAATCCTAGATCCTCAACCCAAAATCCTCAATCCTCAATCCTCAATCCTCATTCTTCAATCCTCAATACCCAATCCTCAAACCTCAATCCTCAATCGCCAGTCCTCAATCTTCAATCCTCAATGCTCAATCCTCAATCCTCAATCCTCAGTCCTCAATCCTCAATCCTCAATCCTCAATCCTCAATCTTCAATCCTCAATCCTCAATCCTCAATCCTCAGCCCTCAAACCTCAATTCTGAATCCTCAATACTCAACCTTCAATCCTCAATCCTCAGTCCTCAGTACTCGACCATCAATCCTCAATTCACAATACTCAATAGAATATCCCGAATTCTCAGGATTCAATACTCAAACCTCTATCCTCAATCCTCAGCCCTCATCACCCATCCTCAATCCTCAATCCTCAGTCCTCAATCTTCAATACTCAGTACTCAATATTCAATCACCAATCCTCAATCCTCATTCTTCAATCCTCAATACCCAATCCTCAATCTTCAATCCTCAACCCTCAATCCTCAATTCCCAATCCTCAATCCTCAGTCATCAGTCCTCAAACCTCAATCCCCAACCCTCAGCCCTCATCCTCCATCCTCAATCCTTAATCATCAATCCTCAATCTTCAATCCTCAATATTCAATCTTCAACACTCAATCATCAATCCTCAATCCTCAATCCTCTATCTTCAATCCTCAATATCCAATCTTCAATCCTCAATCCTCAATCGTCAATCCTCAATCCTCAATTTTCAATATTCAATCCTCAATCTTCAATCATCGATATTCAATCTTCAATCCGCAATGCTCAATCCTCAATCCTCAATCCTCAATCCTCAATCTTCAATCCTCAATCATCAATCCTCAATCCTCAGCCCTCAAACCTCAATTCTGGATCCTCAATACTCAAACTTCAATCCTCAATCCTCAGTCATCAGTACTCGACCATCAATCCTCAATTCACAATACTCAATAGAATATCCCGAATTCTCAGGATTCAATACTCAAACCTCTATCCTCAATCCTCAGCCCTCATCCTCCATCCTCAATCCTCAATCCTCAGTCCTCAAGCTTCAATACTCAGTACTCAATATTCAATCCCCAATCCTCAATCCTCAATCTTCAATCCTCAAACCTCAATTCTCAATTCCCAATCCTCAATCCTCAGTCCTCAGCCCTCAAACCTCAATCCCCAACCCTCAGCCCTCATCCTCCATCCTCAATCCTTAATCATCAATCCTCAACCTTCAATCCTCAATATTAAATCTTCAACACTCAATCATCAATCCTCAATTCTCAATCCTCAATCCTCAATCCTCAATCCTCAATCCTCAACTCTCGATCCTCAATCCTCAGTCCTCAGTCCTCAAACCTCAATCCTCAACCCTCAGCCCTCATCCTCCATCCTCAACCCTCAATCCTCAATCCTCAATCTTCAATCCTCAATATTCAATCTTCATTCCTCAATCCTCAATCCTCAATCGTCAATCCTCAATCCTCAATCCTCAGTGATCAATACTCAATCTTCAATACCCAATCATCAATCCTCAACCCTCAATCCTCAATCCTCAACCCTCAATCCTCAATCCTCATTTCTCAAACCTAAATTCTCAACCCTCAGTCCCCAGCCTCAATCCTCAATCCTCAATCCTCAATCCTCAATCCTCAATTCTCAATACTCAATCTTCAATCCTCAATCCTCAATCCTCAATCCACATTTCTCAAACCTCAATCCTCAACCCTCAGTCCTCATCCTCAATTCTCAATTCTCAATCCTCAATCATCAATCCTCAATCTTCAATCCTCAATAATCAATCTCCAATTCTAGATCCTCAATCCTCAATCCTCAACCCCAATCTTCAATCCTCAATAATCAATCCCCAATCCTAGATCCTCAACCCAAAATCCTCAATCCTCAATCCTCAATCCTCATTCTTCAATCCTCAATACCCAATCCTCAAACCTCAATCCTCAATCGCTAGTCCTCAATCTTCAATCCTCAATGCTCAATCCTCAATCCTCAATCCTCAGTCCTCAATCCTCAATCCTCAATCCTCAATCCTCAATCTTCAATCCTCAATCCTCAATCCTCAATCCTCAGCCCTCAAACCTCAATTCTGAATCCTCAATACTCAAACTTCAATCCTCAATCCTCAGTCCTCAGTACTCGACCATCAATCCTCAATTCACAATACTCAATAGAATATCCCGAATTCTCAGGATTCAATACTCAAACCTCTATCCTCAATCCTCAGCCCTCATCCTCCATCCTCAATCCTCAATCCTCAGTCCTCAAGCTTCAATACTCAGTACTCAATATTCAATCCCCAATCCTCAATCCTCAATCTTCAATCCTCAAACCTCAATTCTCAATTCCCGATCCTCAATCCTCAGTCCTCAGCCCTCAAACCTCAATCCCCAACCCTCAGCCCTCATCCTCCATCCTCAATCCTTAATCATCAATCCTCAACCTTCAATCCTCAATATTAAATCTTCAACACTCAATCATCAATCCTCAATTCTCAATCCTCAATCCTCAATCCTCAATCCTCAATCCTCAACTCTCGATCCTCAATCCTCAGTCCTCAGTCCTCAAACCTCAATCCTCAACCCTCAGCCCTCATCCTCCATCCTCAACCCTCAATCCTCAATCCTCAATCTTCAATCCTCAATATTCAATCTTCATTCCTCAATCCTCAATCCTCAATCGTCAATCCTCAATCCTCAATCCTCAGTGATCAATACTCAATCTTCAATACCCAATCATCAATCCTCAACCCTCAATCCTCAATCCTCAATCCTCAATCCTCAATCCTCATTTCTCAAACCTAAATTCTCAACCCTCAGTCCCCAGCCTCAATCCTCAATCCTCAATCCTCAATCCTCAATCCTCAATTCTCAATACTCAATCTTCAATCCTCAATCCTCAATCCTCAATCCACATTTCTCAAACCTCAATCCTCAACCCTCAGTCCTCATCCTCAATTCTCAATTCTCAATCCTCAATCATCAATCCTCAATCTTCAATCCTCAATAATCAATCTCCAATTCTAGATCCTCAATCCTCAATCCTCAACCCCAATCTTCAATCCTCAATAATCAATCTCCAATCCTAGATCCTCAACCCAAAATCCTCAATCCTCAATCCTCAATCCTCATTCTTCAATCCTCAATACCCAATCCTCAAACCTCAATCCTCAATCGCCAGTCCTCAATCTTCAATCCTCAATGCTCAATCCTCAATCCTCAATCCTCAGTCCTCAATCCTCAATCCTCAATCCTCAATCCTCAATCTTCAATCCTCAATCCTCAGTCCTCAATCCTCAGCCCTCAAACCTCAATTCTGAATCCTCAATACTCAACCTTCAATCCTCAATCCTCAGTCCTCAGTACTCGACCATCAATCCTCAATTCACAATACTCAATAGAATATCCCGAATTCTCAGGATTCAATACTCAAACCTCTATCCTCAATCCTCAGCCCTCATCCTCCATCCTCAATCCTCAATCCTCAGTCCTCAATCTTCAATACTCAGTACTCAATATTCAATCACCAATCCTCAATCCTCATTCTTCAATCCTCAATACCCAATCCTCAATGTTCAATCCTCAACCCTCAATCCTCAATTCCCAATCCTCAATCCTCAGTCAGCAGTCCTCAAACCTCAATCCCCAACCCTCAGTCCTCATCCTCCATCCTCAATCCTTAATCATCAATCCTCAATCTTCAATCCTCAATATTCAATCTTCAACACTCAATCATCAATCCTCAATTCTCAATCCTCAATCCTCAATCCTCAATCCTCAATCCTCAACTCTCGATCCTCAATCCTCAGTCCTCAGTCCTCAAACCTCAATCCTCAACCCTCAGCCCTCATCCTCCATCCTCAACCCTCAATCCTCAATCCTCAATCTTCAATCCTCAATATTCAATCTTCAATCCTCAATCCTCAATCCTCCGTGATCAATACTCAATCTTCAATACCCAATCATCAATCCTCAACCCTCAATCCTCAATCCTCAATCCTCAATCCTCATTTCTCAAACCTAAATTCTCAACCCTCAGTCCCCATCCTCAATCCTCAATCCTCAATCCTCAATCCTCAATCCTCAATTCTCACTACTCAATCTTCAATCCTCAATCCTCAATCCTCAATCCACATTTCTCAAACCTCAATCCTCAACCCTCAGTCCTCATCCTCAATTCTCAATTCTCAATCCTCAATCATCAATCCTCAATCTTCAATCCTCAATAATCAATCTCCAATTCTAGATCCTCAATCCTCAATCCTCAATCCCCAATCCTCAATCCTCAATAATCAATCTCCAATCCTAGTTCCTCAACCCACAATCCTCAATCCTCAATCCTCAATCCTCATTCTTCAATCCTCAATACCCAATCCTCAAACCTCAATCCTCAATCGCCAGTCCTCAATCTTCAATCCTCAATGCTCAATCCTCAATCCTCAATCCTCAGTCCTCAATCCTCAACCCTCAAACCTCAATCCTCAACCGTCAGTCCTCGTCCTCAAACCTCAACCCTCAATCCTCAATCCTCAATCTTCAACCCTCAATATTCAATCTTCAATACTCAATCCTCAATCCTCAATCCTCGATCCTCAATCCTCAATCCTCAGTGATCAATACTCAATCTTCAATACCAAATCATCAATCCTCAACCCTCAAACGTCAATCCTCAATCCTCAATCCTCATTTCTCAAACCTAAATTCTCAACCCTCAGTCCTCATCCTCAATTCTCAATCCTCAATCCTCAATCCTCAATCCACAACTCTCAATACTCAATCTTCAATCCTCAATCCTCAATCCTCAATCCTCATTTCTCAAACCTCAATCCTCAACCATCAGTCCGCATCCTCAATTCTCAATTCTCAATACTCAATCATCAATCCTCAATCTTCAATCCTCAATAATCAATCTCCAATCCTAGATCCTCAATCCTCAATCCTCAATCCCCAATCTTCAATCCTCAATAATCAATCTCCAATCCTAGATCCTCAACCCTCAACCCTCAATCCTCAATCCTCAATCCTCATTCTTCAATCCTCAATACCCAATCCTCAATCTTCAATCCTCTATCAACAATCCTGAATTCTCAATCCTCAATACTCAGTCGTCAGTCGTCAAACCTCAATCCCCGACCCTCAGCCCTCATGCTCAATCCTCAGTCCTCAACCCTCAGTCCTCAGTCCTCAAACCTCAATCCTCAACCCTCAGACATCATCCTCAATCCTCAATCCTCAATCATCAGTCATCAACCTTCAATCCTCAATACTCAATCTTCAATCCTCAATACTCAGTCCTCAAACCTCAATTCTGAATCCTCAATAGTCAACCTTCAATCCTCAATCCTCAGTCCTCAGTACTCAACCTTCAATACTCAATTCTCAATACTCAATAGAATATCCTGAATTCTCAGGATTCAATACTCAAACCTCAATCCTCAACCCTCAGCCCTCATCCTCCATCCTCAATCCTCAATACTCAATCCTCAACCTTCAATCCTCAGTACTCAATATTCAATCCCCAATCCTCAATCTTCAATCCTCAATCCTCAATCCTCAATCCTCAATCCTCAATCTTCAATCCTCAATCCTCAATCCTCAATCCTCAATCTTCAATCCTCAATACTCAATCTTCAATCTTCAATACACAATCTTCAATCATCAATCCTCAATCCTTAATCCTCAATCCTCAATCTTCAATCCTCAATACTCAATCTTCAATTCTCAATCCTCAATCCTCAATCCTCAATCCTCATTCCTCAAACCTCATTCCTCAGTCCTCGTCCTCAATTCTCAATCCTCAATCCTCAATCCTCAATCCTCAATCTTCAATCCTCAATAATCAATCTCCAATCCTAGATCCTCAATCCACAATCATCAATCCTTAATTCTCAATCTTCAATCCTCAATCCCCAGTCTTCAATCTTCAATCCTCAATGCTCAATCCTCAATCCTCAATCCGCAGTCCTCAATCCTCAATCCTCAATCCTCAAACCTCAATCCTCTACCGTCAGTCCTCGTCCTCAATCCTCAAACCTCAATCCTCAATCCTCAATATTCAATCATCAATACTCAATATTCAATCCTCAATCCTCAATCCTCAATCCTCAATCCTCAGCCCTCAATATTCAACACACAACCCTCAGCCATGAATCCTCAATACTCAACCATCAATCCTCAATTCTCAATACTCAATCCTCAATCGCCAATCCTCAATCCCCAATCCTCAATCTTCAATCCTCTATCCTCAATCCTCAATCCTCAATCCTCGATCCTCAATATTCAACACTCAATACACAATCTTCAATCATCAATCCTCAATCCTCAATCCTCAATCCTCTATCTTCAATCCTCAAAATCCAATCTTCAATCCTCAATCCTCAATCCTCAATCCTCAATCCTCAATTTTCAATATTCAATCCTCAATCTTCAATCATCAATATTCAATCTTCAATCCTCAATGCTCAATCCTCAATCCTCAATCCTCAATCCTCAATCTTCAATCCTCAATCCTCAATCCTCAATCCTCAATCCTCAATCCTCAATCCTCAATCTTCAATCCTCAATACTCAACCTTCAATCCTCAATCCTCAGCCCTCAAACCTCAATTCTGAATCCTCAATACTCAACCTTCAACCCTCAATCCTCAGTCCTCAGTACTCGACCATCAATGCTCAATTCACAATACTCAATAGAATATCCCGAATTCTCAGGATTCAATACTCAAACCTCTATCCTCAACCCTCAGCCCTCATAGTCCATCCTCAATCCTCAATCCTCAGTCCTCAATCTTCAATACTCAGTACTCAATATTCAATCCCCAATCCTCAATCCTCAATCCTCAATCCTCAATCCTCAAACCTCAATCCTCAACCCTCAATCCTCATTCCTCAAACCTCAATCCTCAACCCTCAGTCCTCATCCTCAATTCTCAATCCTCAATCCACAATCCTCAAACCTCAATCCTCAATCCTCAGTATTCAATCATCAATACCCAATCTTCAATCCTCAATCCTCAATCCTCAATCCTCAATCCTCAACCCTCAATATTCAACACACAACCCTCAGCCATGAATCATCAATACTCAACGATCAATCCTCAATTCTCAATACACAATAGAATATCCTGAATCCTCATGGTTCAATACTCAATCCACAATATTCAATAATCAAATCTCAATTCTCAATCTTCAATCCTCAATACTCAATCTTCAATCCTCAATCCTCATTCCTCAATCCTCAATCCTCAATTTTCAATCCTCAATCCTCAATCCTCAATCCTCAATCCTCAATCTTCAATATTCAATACACAATCTTCAATCATCGATCCTCAATCCTCAATCCTCAATCCTCAATCCTCAATTTTCAATCCTCAATCCTCAATCCTCAGACCTCAGTCATCAACATTCAACCCTTAGTACGCGTCCTCAATCCACAACACTCAATCCTCAATCCTCAATCTTTAATCATCAATATTCAATCTTCAATCCTCAATGCTCAATCCTCAATCATCAATCCCCAATCCTCAATCTTCGATCCTCAATCCTCAATCCTCAATCCTCAATCCTCAATCTTCAATTCTCAATACTCAATCTTCAATCCTCAATCCTCAATACTCAATCCTCAATCCTCAATCCTCTATCCTCAATCCTCAATCCTCATTCTACAATCCTCAATACCCAATCCTCAATCTTCAATCTTAAATCCTCAATTCGCAATCCTCAATCCTCAATCCTCAGACCTCAAGTAACAATACTCAACCCTCAGTCCTCGTCCTCAATCCACAACCCTCAATCCTCAATCGTTAATCTTCATTCATCAATATTCAACCTTCAATCCTCAATCCTCAATCCTCAATGTTCAGTCCTCAATACCCAATCCTCAATCTTCAATCCTCAATCCTCAATCCTCAATCCTCAATCCTCAGTCCTCAGCCCTCAAACCTCAATCCTCAACCCACAGACATCATCCTCAATCCTCAATCCTCAATCCTCATTCCTCAATCCTCAATCCTCAATCTTCAATCCTCAATACTCAATCTTCAATCATCAATAATCAATCTCCAATCCTAGATCCTCAACCCTCAATCCTCAATCCTCAATCCTCAATCCTCATTCTTCAATCCTCAATACCCAATCCTCAATCTTCAATCCTCTATCAACAATCCTTAATTCTCAATCCTCAATCCTCAGTCCTCAGCCGTCAAACCTCAATCCCCGACACTCAGCCCCCATCCTCAATCCTCAGTCCTCAATCCTCAGTCCTCAGTCCTCAAACCTCAATCCTCAACCCCCAGACATCATCCGCAATCCTCAATACTCAATCCTCAATCCTCAATCCTCAATCCTCAATCCTCAACCCTCAATCCTCATTCCTCAAACCTCATTCCTCAGTCCTCTTCCTCAATTCTCAATCCTCAATCCTCAATCCTCAATCCTCAATCTTCAATCCTCAATAATCAATCTCCAATCCTAGATCCTCAATCCACAATCTTCAATCCTTAACTCTCAATCTTCAATCCTCAATCCCCAGTCTTCAATCTGCAATCCTCAATGCTCAATCTTCAATCCTCAATCCTCAATCCTCTATCCTCAATCGTCAATCTTCAATCCTCAATACTCAATCTTCAATCCTCAATCCTCATTCCTCAATCCTCAATCCTCAGTTTTCAATCCTCAATCCTCAATCCTCAGACCTCAATCATCAATATTCAACCCTCAGTACTCGTCCACAATCCACAAACCTCAATCCTCAATCCTCAATCTTCAATCATCAATATTCAATGTTCAATCCTCAATGCTCAATCCTCAATCATCAATCCTCAATCCTGAATCTTCAATCCTCAATCCTCAATCCTCAATCCTCAACCCTCAATCTTCAATCCTCAATACTCAATCTTCAATCCTCAATCCTCAATCCTCAATCCTCAATCCTCAATCTTCAATCCTCAATACTCAATTTTCAATCCTCAATCCTCAATCCTCAATCCTCAATCCTCATTCTACAATCCTCAATACCCAATCCTCAATCTTCAATCTTCAATCCTCAATTCGCAATCCTCAATCCTCAATCCTCAGACCTCAAGTAACAATACTCAACCCTCAGTCCTCGTCCTCAATCCACAACCCTCAATCCTCAATCGTTAATCTTCATTCATCAATATTCAACCTTCAATCTCCAATACTCAATCCTCAATGTTCAGTCCTCAATACCCAATCCTCAATCTTCAATCCTCAATCCTCAATCCGCAATCCTCAATCTTCAATCCTCAATCGTCAATCTTCAATCCTCAATACTCAATCTTCAATCCTCAGTCCTCAATAATCAGTCCTCAGTGCTCAAACCTCAATCCTCAACCCTCAGACATCATCCTCAATCCTCAATCATCAATCCTCAATCCTCAATCTTCAAACCTCAATATTCAATCTTCAATCCTCAACCCTCAGTCCTCAAACATGAATTCTGAATCCTCAATACTCAACCTTCAAACCTCAATCCTCAGTCCTCAGTACTTAACCATCAACCCCCAATTCTCAATACTCAATAGATTATCCTGAATTCTCAGGATTCAATACTCAAACCTCAACCCTCAACACTCAGCCCCCATCCTCCATCATCAATCCTCAAACCTCAATCTTCAATCCTCAATCCTCAATCCTCAATCCTCGATCCTCAATCTTCAATCCTCAATACTCAATCTTCAATCCTCAATCCTCAGTCCTCAAACCTCAATTCTGAATCCTCAATAGTCAACCTTCAATCCTCAATCCTCAGTCCTCAGTACTCAACCATAAATCCTCAATTCTCAATCTTCAAACTTCAATACACAATCTTCAATCATCAATCTTCAATCCTCAATCCTCAATCCTCAATCTTCAATCCTCAATACTCAATCTTCAATCCTCAATCCTCAATCCTCAATCCTCAATCCTCAATTTTCAATCCTCAATCCTCAATCCTCAGACCTCAATCATCAATATTCAACCCTCAGTACTCGTCCTCAATCCACAACCCTCAATCCTCAATCCTCAATCTTCAATAATCAATATTCAATCTTCAATCCTCAATGCTCAATCCTCAATCCTCAATCCTCAATCCTCAATTTTCAATCCTCAATCCTCAATCCTCAGACCTCAGTCATCAACATTCAACCCTCAGTACGCGTCCTCAATCCACAACACTCAATCCTCAATCCTCTATCTTTAATCATCAATATTCAATCTTCAATCCTCAATGCTCAATCCTCAATCATCAATCCCCAATCCTCAATCTTCAATCCTCAATCCTCAATCCTCAATCCTCAATCCTCAATCTTCAATTCTCAATACTCAATCTTCAATCCTCAATCCTCAATACTCAATCCTCAATCCTCAATCCTCAATCCTCAATCCTCAATCCTCATTCTACAATCCTCAATACCCAATCCTCAATCTTCAATCTTAAATCCTCAATTCGCAATCCTCAATCCTCAATCCTCAGACCTCAAGTAACAATACTCAACCCTCAGTCCTCGTCCTCAATCCACAACCCTCAATCCTCAATCGTTAATCTTCATTCATCAATATTCAACCTTCAATCCTCAATCCTCAATCCTCAATGTTCAGTCCTCAATACCCAATCCTCAATCTTCAATCCTCAATCCTCAATCCTCAATCCTCAATCCTCAATCCTCAATCGTCAATCTTCAATCCTCAATACCCAATCTTCAATCCTCAGTCCTCAATCCTCAGTCCTCAGTCCTCAAACCTCAATCCTCAACCCACAGACATCATCCTCAATCCTCAATCCTCAATCCTCATTCCTCAATCCTCAATCCTCAATCTTCAATCCTCAATACTCAATCTTCAATCATCAATAATCAATCTCCAATCCTAGATCCTCAACCCTCAATCCTCAATCCTCAATCCTCAATCCTCATTCTTCAATCCTCAATACCCAATCCTCAATCTTCAATCCTCTATCAACAATCCTTAATTCTCAATACTCAATCCTCAGTCCTCAGCCGTCAAACCTCAATCCCCGACACTCAGCCCCCATCCTCAATCCTCAGTCCTCAATCCTCAGTCCTCAGTCCTCAAACCTCAATCCTCAACCCCCAGACATCATCCGCAATCCTCAATACTCAATCCTCAATCCTCAATCCTCAATCCTCAACCCTCAATCCTCATTCCTCAAACCTCATTCCTCAGTCCTCTTCCTCAATTCTCAATCCTCAATCCTCAATCCTCAATCCTCAATCTTCAATCCTCAATAATCAATCTCCAATCCTAGATCCTCAATCCACAATCTTCAATCCTTAACTCTCAATCTTCAATCCTCAATCCCCAGTCTTCAATCTGCAATCCTCAATGCTCAATCTTCAATCCTCAATCCTCAATCCTCAATCCTCAATCGTCAATCTTCAATCCTCAATACTCAATCTTCAATCCTCAATCCTCATTCCTCAATCCTCAATCCTCAGTTTTCAATCCTCAATCCTCAATCCTCAGACCTCAATCATCAATATTCAACCCTCAGTACTCGTCCACAATCCACAACCCTCAATCCTCAATCCTCAATCTTCAATCATCAATATTCAATGTTCAATCCTCAATGCTCAATCCTCAATCATCAATCCTCAATCCTGAATCTTCAATCCTCAATCCTCAATCCTCAATCCTCAACCCTCAATCTTCAATCCTCAATACTCAATCTTCAATCCTCAATCCTCAATCCTCAATCCTCAATCCTCAATCTTCAATCCTCAATACTCAATTTTCAATCCTCAATCCTCAATCCTCAATCCTCAATCCTCATTCTACAATCCTCAATACCCAATCCTCAATCTTCAATCTTCAATCCTCAATTCGCAATCCTCAATCCTCAATCCTCAGACCTCAAGTAACAATACTCAACCCTCAGTCCTCGTCCTCAATCCACAACCCTCAATCCTCAATCGTTAATCTTCATTCATCAATATTCAACCTTCAATCTCCAATACTCAATCCTCAATGTTCAGTCCTCAATACCCAATCCTCAATCTTCAATCCTCAATCCTCAATCCGCAATCCTCAATCTTCAATCCTCAATCGTCAATCTTCAATCCTCAATACTCAATCTTCAAACCTGAGTCCTCAATAATCAGTCCTCAGTGCTCAAACCTCAATCCTCAACCCTCAGACATCATCCTCAATCCTCAATCATCAATCCTCAATCCTCAATCTTCAAACCTCAATATTCAATCTTCAATCCTCAACCCTCAGTCCTCAAACATGAATTCTGAATCCTCAATACTCAACCTTCAAACCTCAATCCTCAGTCCTCAGTAATTAACCATCAACCCCCAATTCTCAATACTCAATAGATTATCCTGAATTCTCAGGATTCAATACTCAAACCTCAACCCTCAACACTCAGCCCCCATCCTCCATCATCAATCCTCAAACCTCAATCTTCAATCCTCAATCCTCAATCCTCAATCCTCAATCCTCAATCTTCAATCCTCAATACTCAATCTTCAATCCTCAATCCTCAGTCCTCAAACCTCAATTCTGAATCCTCAATAGTCAACCTTCAATCCTCAACCCTCAGTCCTCAGTACTCAACCATAAATCCTCAATTCTCAATCTTCAAACTTCAATACACAATCTTCAATCAACAATCTTCAATCCTCAATCCTCAATCCTCAATCTTCAATCCTCAATACTCAATCTTCAATCCTCAATCCTCAATCCTCAATCCTCAATCCTCAATTTTCAATCCTCAATCCTCAATCCTCAGACCTCAATCATCAATATTCAACCCTCAGTACTCGTCCTCAATCCACAACCCTCAATCCTCAATCCTCAATCTTCAATAATCAATATTCAATCTTCAATCCTCAATGCTCAATCCTCAATCCTCAACCCTCAATCCTCAATCCTCAATCTTCAATCTTCAATACACAATCTTCAATCATCAATCTTCAATCCTCAATCCTCAATCCTCAATCTTCAATCCTCAATCCTCAATCCTCAATCCTCAATCCTCAATCTTCAATCCTCAATACCCAATCTTCAATCCTCAATCCTCAATCCTCAGTACTCAATCCTCAATCTTCAATCCTCAGTCCTCAGCCGTCAAACCTCAATCCCCGACCCTCAGCCCTCATCCTCAATCCTCGGTCCTCAATCCTCAGTCCTCAGTCCTCAAACCTCAATCCTCAACCCTCAGACATCATCCCCAATCCTCAATCCTCAATCCTCAATCCTCAATCTTCAATCCTCAACACTAAATCTTCAATCCTCAATCCTCAGTCCTCAAACCTCAATTCTGAGTCCTCAATACTCAACCTTCAATCCTCAATCCTCAGTCCTCAGTACTCAACCATCAATCCTGAATTCTCAATACTCAATAGAATATCCTGAATTCTCAGGATTCAATACTCAAACCTCGATCCTCAACCCTCAGCCCTCATCCTCCATCCTCAATCCTCAATCCTCAATCCTCAACCCTCAATATTCAACACACAACCCTCAGCCATGAATCCTCAATACTCAACGATCAATCCTCAATTCTCAATGCTCAATAGAATATCCTGAATTCGCATGGTTCAATTCTCAATCCACAAATTCAATAATCAAATCTCAATCCTCAATCTTCAATCCTCAATACTCAATTTCAAACCTCAATCCTCAATTCTCAATCCTCAATACTCAATCCCCTATCGTCAATCCTCAATCCCCAATCCTCTATCTTCAATCCTCAATCCTCAATCCTGAATCCTCAATCCTCAATCCTCAATCCTCAATCTTCAATCTTCAATACACAATCTTCAATCATCAATCCTCAATCCTCAATCCTCAATACTCAATCTTCAATCCTCAATCCTCATTCCTCAATCCTCAATCCTCAGTTTTCAATCCTCAATCCTCAATCCTCAGACCTCAATCATCAATATTCAACCCTCAGTACTCGTCCACAATCCACAACCCTCAATCCTCAATCCTCAATCTTCAATCATCAATATTCAATGTTCAATCCTCAATGCTCAATCCTCAATCATCAATCCTCAATCCTGAATCTTCAATCCTCAATCCTCAATCCTCAATCCTCAACCCTCAATCTTCAATCCTCAATACTCAATCTTCAATCCTCAATCCTCAATCCTCAATCCTCAATCCTCAATCTTCAATCCTCAATACTCAATTTTCAATCCTCAATCCTCAATCCTCAATCCTCAATCCTCATTCTACAATCCTCAATACCCAATCCTCAATCTTCAATCTTCAATCCTCAATTCGCAATCTTCAAACCTGAGTCCTCAATAATCAGTCCTCAGTGCTCAAACCTCAATCCTCAACCCTCAGACATCATCCTCAATCCTCAATCATCAATCCTCAATCCTCAATCTTCAAACCTCAATATTCAATCTTCAATCCTCAACCCTCAGTCCTCAAACATGAATTCTGAATCCTCAATACTCAACCTTCAAACCTCAATCCTCAGTCCTCAGTACTTAACCATCAACCCCCAATTCTCAATACTCAATAGATTATCCTGAATTCTCAGGATTCAATACTCAAACCTCAACCCTCAACACTCAGCCCCCATCCTCCATCATCAATCCTCAAACCTCAATCTTCAATCCTCAATCCTCAATCCTCAATCCTCAATCCTCAATCTTCAATCCTCAATACTCAATCTTCAATCCTCAATCCTCAGTCCTCAAACCTCAATTCTGAATCCTCAATAGTCAACCTTCAATCCTCAACCCTCAGTCCTCAGTACTCAACCATAAATCCTCAATTCTCAATCTTCAAACTTCAATACACAATCTTCAATCATCAATCTTCAATCCTCAATCCTCAATCCTCAATCTTCAATCCTCAATACTCAATCTTCAATCCTCAATCCTCAATCCTCAATCCTCAATCCTCAGTCCTCAGTACTCAACCATCAATCCTGAATTCTCAATACTCAATAGAATATCCTGAATTCTCAGGATTCAATACTCAAACCTCGATCCTCAACCCTCAGCCCTCATCCTCCATCCTCAATCCTCAATCCTCAATCCTCAACCCTCAATATTCAACACACAACCCTCAGCCATGAATCCTCAATACTCAACGATCAATCCTCAATTCTCAATGCTCAATAGAATATCCTGAATTCGCATGGTTCAATTCTCAATCCACAAATTCAATAATCAAATCTCAATCCTCAATCTTCAATCCTCAATACTCAATTTCAAACCTCAATCCTCAATTCTCAATCCTCAATACTCAATCCCCTATCGTCAATCCTCAATCCCCAATCCTCTATCTTCAATCCTCAATCCTCAATCCTGAATCCTCAATCCTCAATCCTCAATCCTCAATCTTCAATCTTCAATACACAATCTTCAATCATCAATCCTCAATCCTCAATCCTCAATCCTCAATCTTCAATCCTCAATACTCAATCTTCAATCCTCAATCCTCAATCCTCAATCCTCAATCCTCAATTTTCAATCGTCAATCCTCAATCCTCAGACCTCAGTCATCAATATTCAACCCTCAGTACTCGTCCTCAATCCACAACCCTCAATCCTCAATCCTCAATCTTCAATCATCAATATTCAATCTTCAATCCTCAATGCTCAATCCTCAATCATCAATCCTCAATCTTCAATCCTCAATTCGCAATCCTCAATCCTCAATCCTCAGTCCTCAAACCTCAATTCTGAATCCTCAATAGTCTACCTTCAATCCTCAATACTCAGTCCTCAGTACTCAACCATAAATACTCAATTCTCAATCTTCAAACTTCAATACACAATCTTCAATGATCAATCTTCAATCCTCAATCCTCAATCCTCAATCTTCAATCCTCAATACTCAATCTTCAATCCACAATCCTCAATCCTCAATCCTCAATCCTCAATCTTCAATCCTCAATCCTCAATCCTCAGACCTCAATCATCAACATTCAACCCTCAGTACTCGTCCTCAATCCACAACCCTCAATCCTCAATCCTCAATCTTCAATCATCAATATTCAATCTTCAATCCTCAATGCTCAATCCTCAATCCTCAACCCTCAATCCTCAATCCTCAATCTTCAATCTTCAATACACAATCTTCAATCATCAATCTTCAATTCTCAATCCTCAATCCTCAATCTTCAATCCTCAATCCTCAATCCTCAATCCTCAATCCTCAATCTTCAATCCTCAATACTCAATCTTCAATCCTCAATCCTCAATCCTCAATACTCAATCCTCAACCTTCAATCCTCAGTCCTCAGCCGTCAAACCTCAAGCCCCGACCCTCAGCCCTCATCCTCAATCCTCGGTCCTCAATCCACAGCCCTCAGTCCTCAAACCTCAATCCTCAACCCTCAGACATCATCCTCAAACCTCAATCCTCAATCCTCAATCCTCAATCTTCAATCCTCAATACTAAATCTTCAATCCTCAATCCTCAGTCCTCAAACCTCAATTCTGAGTCCTCAATACTCAACCTTCAATCCTCAATCCTCAGTCCACAGTACTCAACCATCAATCCTGAATTCTCAATACTCAATAGAATATCCTGAATTCTCAGGATTCAATACTCAAACCTCAATCCTCAACCCTCAGCCATCGTCCTCCATCCTCAATCCTCAATCCTCAATCCTCAACCCTCAATATTCAACACACAACCCTCAGCCATGAATCCTCAATACTCAACGATCAATCCTCAATTCTCAATGCTCAATAGAATATCCTGAATTCGCATGGTTCAATTCTCAATCCACAATATTCAATAATCAAATCTCAATCCTCAATCTTCAATCCTCAATACTCAATTTCAAACCTCAATCCTCAATTCTCAATCCTCAATACTCAATCCCCTATCGTCAATCCTCAATCCCCAATCCTCTATCTTCAATCCTCAATCCTCAATCCTCAATCCTCAATCCTCAATCCTCAATCTTCAATCTTCAATACACAATCTTCAATCATCAATCCTCAACCCTCAATCCTCAATCCTCAATCTTCAATCCTCAATACTCAATCTTCAATCCTCAATCCTCAATCCTCAATCCTCAATCCTCAATTTTCAATCGTCAATCCTCAATCCTCAGACCTCAGTCATCAATGTTCAACCCTCAGTACTCGTCCTCAATCCACAACCCTCAATCCTCAATCCTCAATCTTCAATCATCAATATTCAATCTTCAATCCTCAATGCTCAATCCTCAATCATCAATCCTCAATCTTCAATCCTCAATTCGCAAACCTCAATCCTCAATCCTCAGACCTCTAGAGTCAATACTCAACCCTCAGTCCTCGTCCTCAATCCACAACCCTCAATCCTCAATCGTTAATCTTCATTCATCAATATTCAACCTTCAGTCCTCAATCCTCAATCCTCAATCCTCAATCCTCATTCTTCAATCCTCAATACCCAATCCTCAATCTTCAATCCTCAACCCTCAATCCTCAATTCCCAATCCTCAATCCTCAGTCCTCAGTCCTCAAACCTCAATCCCCAACCCTCAGCCCTCATCCTCCATCCTCAATCCTTAATCATCAATCCTCAATCTTCAATCCTCAATATTCAATCTTCAACCCTCAATCATCAATCCTCAATTCTCAATCCTCAATCCTCAATCCTCAATTTTCAATCTTCAATCCTCAATCCTCAATCCTCAATCCTCAATCCTCAATCCTCATTCCACAGTGATCAATACTTAATCTTCAATACCCAATCATCAATCCTCAACCCTCAATCCTCAATCCTCAATCCTCAACCCTCATTTCTCAAACCTAAATTCTCAACCCTCAGTCCTCATCCTCAATCCTCAATCCTCAATCCTCAATCTTCAATCCTCAATTCTCAATACTCAATCTTCAATCCTCAATCCTCAATCCTCAATCCTCATTTCTCAAACCTCAATTCTCAATCCTCAATCCTCAATCTTCAATCCTCAATCCTCAATCCTCAATCCTCAATCCTCAATCTTCAATCCTCAATACTCAATCTTCAATCCTCAATCCTCAATCTTCAATTCTCAATACTCAATCTTCAATCCTCAATCCTCAATACTCAATCCTCAATCCTCAATCCTCAATCCTCAATCCTCAATCCTCATTCTACAATCCTCAATACCCAATCCTCAATCTTCAATCTTAAATCCTCAATTCGCAATCCTCAATCCTCAATCCTCAGACCTCAAGTAACAATACTCAACCCTCAGTCCTCGTCCTCAATCCACAACCCTCAATCCTCAATCGTTAATCTTCATTCATCAATATTCAACCTTCAATCCTCAATCCTCAATCCTCAATGTTCAGTCCTCAATACCCAATCCTCAATCTTCAATCCTCAATCCTCAATCCTCAATCCTCAATCCTCAATCCTCAATCGTCAATCTTCAATCCTCAATACCCAATCTTCAATCCTCAGTCCTCAATCCTCAGTCCTCAGTCCTCAAACCTCAATCCTCAACCCACAGACATCATCCTCAATCCTCAATCCTCAATCCTCATTCCTCAATCCTCAATCCTCAATCTTCAATCCTCAATACTCAATCTTCAATCATCAATAATCAATCTCCAATCCTAGATCCTCAACCCTCAATCCTCAATCCTCAATCCTCAATCCTCATTCTTCAATCCTCAATACCCAATCCTCAATCTTCAATCCTCTATCAACAATCCTTAATTCTCAATACTCAATCCTCAGTCCTCAGCCGTCAAACCTCAATCCCCGACACTCAGCCCCCATCCTCAATCCTCAGTCCTCAATCCTCAGTCCTCAGTCCTCAAACCTCAATCCTCAACCCCCAGACATCATCCGCAATCCTCAATACTCAATCCTCAATCCTCAATCCTCAATCCTCAACCCTCAATCCTCATTCCTCAAACCTCATTCCTCAGTCCTCTTCCTCAATTCTCAATCCTCAATCCTCAATCCTCAATCCTCAATCTTCAATCCTCAATAATCAATCTCCAATCCTAGATCCTCAATCCACAATCTTCAATCCTTAACTCTCAATCTTCAATCCTCAATCCCCAGTCTTCAATCTGCAATCCTCAATGCTCAATCTTCAATCCTCAATCCTCAATCCTCAATCCTCAATCGTCAATCTTCAATCCTCAATACTCAATCTTCAATCCTCAATCCTCATTCCTCAATCCTCAATCCTCAGTTTTCAATCCTCAATCCTCAATCCTCAGACCTCAATCATCAATATTCAACCCTCAGTACTCGTCCACAATCCACAACCCTCAATCCTCAATCCTCAATCTTCAATCATCAATATTCAATGTTCAATCCTCAATGCTCAATCCTCAATCATCAATCCTCAATCCTGAATCTTCAATCCTCAATCCTCAATCCTCAATCCTCAACCCTCAATCTTCAATCCTCAATACTCAATCTTCAATCCTCAATCCTCAATCCTCAATCCTCAATCCTCAATCTTCAATCCTCAATACTCAATTTTCAATCCTCAATCCTCAATCCTCAATCCTCAATCCTCATTCTACAATCCTCAATACCCAATCCTCAATCTTCAATCTTCAATCCTCAATTCGCAATCCTCAATCCTCAATCCTCAGACCTCAAGTAACAATACTCAACCCTCAGTCCTCGTCCTCAATCCACAACCCTCAATCCTCAATCGTTAATCTTCATTCATCAATATTCAACCTTCAATCTCCAATACTCAATCCTCAATGTTCAGTCCTCAATACCCAATCCTCAATCTTCAATCCTCAATCCTCAATCCGCAATCCTCAATCTTCAATCCTCAATCGTCAATCTTCAATCCTCAATACTCAATCTTCAAACCTGAGTCCTCAATAATCAGTCCTCAGTGCTCAAACCTCAATCCTCAACCCTCAGACATCATCCTCAATCCTCAATCATCAATCCTCAATCCTCAATCTTCAAACCTCAATATTCAATCTTCAATCCTCAACCCTCAGTCCTCAAACATGAATTCTGAATCCTCAATACTCAACCTTCAAACCTCAATCCTCAGTCCTCAGTAATTAACCATCAACCCCCAATTCTCAATACTCAATAGATTATCCTGAATTCTCAGGATTCAATACTCAAACCTCAACCCTCAACACTCAGCCCCCATCCTCCATCATCAATCCTCAAACCTCAATCTTCAATCCTCAATCCTCAATCCTCAATCCTCAATCCTCAATCTTCAATCCTCAATACTCAATCTTCAATCCTCAATCCTCAGTCCTCAAACCTCAATTCTGAATCCTCAATAGTCAACCTTCAATCCTCAACCCTCAGTCCTCAGTACTCAACCATAAATCCTCAATTCTCAATCTTCAAACTTCAATACACAATCTTCAATCAACAATCTTCAATCCTCAATCCTCAATCCTCAATCTTCAATCCTCAATACTCAATCTTCAATCCTCAATCCTCAATCCTCAATCCTCAATCCTCAATTTTCAATCCTCAATCCTCAATCCTCAGACCTCAATCATCAATATTCAACCCTCAGTACTCGTCCTCAATCCACAACCCTCAATCCTCAATCCTCAATCTTCAATAATCAATATTCAATCTTCAATCCTCAATGCTCAATCCTCAATCCTCAACCCTCAATCCTCAATCCTCAATCTTCAATCTTCAATACACAATCTTCAATCATCAATCTTCAATCCTCAATCCTCAATCCTCAATCTTCAATCCTCAATCCTCAATCCTCAATCCTCAATCCTCAATCTTCAATCCTCAATACCCAATCTTCAATCCTCAATCCTCAATCCTCAGTACTCAATCCTCAATCTTCAATCCTCAGTCCTCAGCCGTCAAACCTCAATCCCCGACCCTCAGCCCTCATCCTCAATCCTCGGTCCTCAATCCTCAGTCCTCAGTCCTCAAACCTCAATCCTCAACCCTCAGACATCATCCCCAATCCTCAATCCTCAATCCTCAATCCTCAATCTTCAATCCTCAACACTAAATCTTCAATCCTCAATCCTCAGTCCTCAAACCTCAATTCTGAGTCCTCAATACTCAACCTTCAATCCTCAATCCTCAGTCCTCAGTACTCAACCATCAATCCTGAATTCTCAATACTCAATAGAATATCCTGAATTCTCAGGATTCAATACTCAAACCTCGATCCTCAACCCTCAGCCCTCATCCTCCATCCTCAATCCTCAATCCTCAATCCTCAACCCTCAATATTCAACACACAACCCTCAGCCATGAATCCTCAATACTCAACGATCAATCCTCAATTCTCAATGCTCAATAGAATATCCTGAATTCGCATGGTTCAATTCTCAATCCACAAATTCAATAATCAAATCTCAATCCTCAATCTTCAATCCTCAATACTCAATTTCAAACCTCAATCCTCAATTCTCAATCCTCAATACTCAATCCCCTATCGTCAATCCTCAATCCCCAATCCTCTATCTTCAATCCTCAATCCTCAATCCTGAATCCTCAATCCTCAATCCTCAATCCTCAATCTTCAATCTTCAATACACAATCTTCAATCATCAATCCTCAATCCTCAATCCTCAATACTCAATCTTCAATCCTCAATCCTCATTCCTCAATCCTCAATCCTCAGTTTTCAATCCTCAATCCTCAATCCTCAGACCTCAATCATCAATATTCAACCCTCAGTACTCGTCCACAATCCACAACCCTCAATCCTCAATCCTCAATCTTCAATCATCAATATTCAATGTTCAATCCTCAATGCTCAATCCTCAATCATCAATCCTCAATCCTGAATCTTCAATCCTCAATCCTCAATCCTCAATCCTCAACCCTCAATCTTCAATCCTCAATACTCAATCTTCAATCCTCAATCCTCAATCCTCAATCCTCAATCCTCAATCTTCAATCCTCAATACTCAATTTTCAATCCTCAATCCTCAATCCTCAATCCTCAATCCTCATTCTACAATCCTCAATACCCAATCCTCAATCTTCAATCTTCAATCCTCAATTCGCAATCTTCAAACCTGAGTCCTCAATAATCAGTCCTCAGTGCTCAAACCTCAATCCTCAACCCTCAGACATCATCCTCAATCCTCAATCATCAATCCTCAATCCTCAATCTTCAAACCTCAATATTCAATCTTCAATCCTCAACCCTCAGTCCTCAAACATGAATTCTGAATCCTCAATACTCAACCTTCAAACCTCAATCCTCAGTCCTCAGTACTTAACCATCAACCCCCAATTCTCAATACTCAATAGATTATCCTGAATTCTCAGGATTCAATACTCAAACCTCAACCCTCAACACTCAGCCCCCATCCTCCATCATCAATCCTCAAACCTCAATCTTCAATCCTCAATCCTCAATCCTCAATCCTCAATCCTCAATCTTCAATCCTCAATACTCAATCTTCAATCCTCAATCCTCAGTCCTCAAACCTCAATTCTGAATCCTCAATAGTCAACCTTCAATCCTCAACCCTCAGTCCTCAGTACTCAACCATAAATCCTCAATTCTCAATCTTCAAACTTCAATACACAATCTTCAATCATCAATCTTCAATCCTCAATCCTCAATCCTCAATCTTCAATCCTCAATACTCAATCTTCAATCCTCAATCCTCAATCCTCAATCCTCAATCCTCAGTCCTCAGTACTCAACCATCAATCCTGAATTCTCAATACTCAATAGAATATCCTGAATTCTCAGGATTCAATACTCAAACCTCGATCCTCAACCCTCAGCCCTCATCCTCCATCCTCAATCCTCAATCCTCAATCCTCAACCCTCAATATTCAACACACAACCCTCAGCCATGAATCCTCAATACTCAACGATCAATCCTCAATTCTCAATGCTCAATAGAATATCCTGAATTCGCATGGTTCAATTCTCAATCCACAAATTCAATAATCAAATCTCAATCCTCAATCTTCAATCCTCAATACTCAATTTCAAACCTCAATCCTCAATTCTCAATCCTCAATACTCAATCCCCTATCGTCAATCCTCAATCCCCAATCCTCTATCTTCAATCCTCAATCCTCAATCCTGAATCCTCAATCCTCAATCCTCAATCCTCAATCTTCAATCTTCAATACACAATCTTCAATCATCAATCCTCAATCCTCAATCCTCAATCCTCAATCTTCAATCCTCAATACTCAATCTTCAATCCTCAATCCTCAATCCTCAATCCTCAATCCTCAATTTTCAATCGTCAATCCTCAATCCTCAGACCTCAGTCATCAATATTCAACCCTCAGTACTCGTCCTCAATCCACAACCCTCAATCCTCAATCCTCAATCTTCAATCATCAATATTCAATCTTCAATCCTCAATGCTCAATCCTCAATCATCAATCCTCAATCTTCAATCCTCAATTCGCAATCCTCAATCCTCAATCCTCAGTCCTCAAACCTCAATTCTGAATCCTCAATAGTCTACCTTCAATCCTCAATACTCAGTCCTCAGTACTCAACCATAAATACTCAATTCTCAATCTTCAAACTTCAATACACAATCTTCAATGATCAATCTTCAATCCTCAATCCTCAATCCTCAATCTTCAATCCTCAATACTCAATCTTCAATCCACAATCCTCAATCCTCAATCCTCAATCCTCAATCTTCAATCCTCAATCCTCAATCCTCAGACCTCAATCATCAACATTCAACCCTCAGTACTCGTCCTCAATCCACAACCCTCAATCCTCAATCCTCAATCTTCAATCATCAATATTCAATCTTCAATCCTCAATGCTCAATCCTCAATCCTCAACCCTCAATCCTCAATCCTCAATCTTCAATCTTCAATACACAATCTTCAATCATCAATCTTCAATTCTCAATCCTCAATCCTCAATCTTCAATCCTCAATCCTCAATCCTCAATCCTCAATCCTCAATCTTCAATCCTCAATACTCAATCTTCAATCCTCAATCCTCAATCCTCAATACTCAATCCTCAACCTTCAATCCTCAGTCCTCAGCCGTCAAACCTCAAGCCCCGACCCTCAGCCCTCATCCTCAATCCTCGGTCCTCAATCCACAGCCCTCAGTCCTCAAACCTCAATCCTCAACCCTCAGACATCATCCTCAAACCTCAATCCTCAATCCTCAATCCTCAATCTTCAATCCTCAATACTAAATCTTCAATCCTCAATCCTCAGTCCTCAAACCTCAATTCTGAGTCCTCAATACTCAACCTTCAATCCTCAATCCTCAGTCCACAGTACTCAACCATCAATCCTGAATTCTCAATACTCAATAGAATATCCTGAATTCTCAGGATTCAATACTCAAACCTCAATCCTCAACCCTCAGCCATCGTCCTCCATCCTCAATCCTCAATCCTCAATCCTCAACCCTCAATATTCAACACACAACCCTCAGCCATGAATCCTCAATACTCAACGATCAATCCTCAATTCTCAATGCTCAATAGAATATCCTGAATTCGCATGGTTCAATTCTCAATCCACAATATTCAATAATCAAATCTCAATCCTCAATCTTCAATCCTCAATACTCAATTTCAAACCTCAATCCTCAATTCTCAATCCTCAATACTCAATCCCCTATCGTCAATCCTCAATCCCCAATCCTCTATCTTCAATCCTCAATCCTCAATCCTCAATCCTCAATCCTCAATCCTCAATCTTCAATCTTCAATACACAATCTTCAATCATCAATCCTCAACCCTCAATCCTCAATCCTCAATCTTCAATCCTCAATACTCAATCTTCAATCCTCAATCCTCAATCCTCAATCCTCAATCCTCAATTTTCAATCGTCAATCCTCAATCCTCAGACCTCAGTCATCAATGTTCAACCCTCAGTACTCGTCCTCAATCCACAACCCTCAATCCTCAATCCTCAATCTTCAATCATCAATATTCAATCTTCAATCCTCAATGCTCAATCCTCAATCATCAATCCTCAATCTTCAATCCTCAATTCGCAAACCTCAATCCTCAATCCTCAGACCTCTAGAGTCAATACTCAACCCTCAGTCCTCGTCCTCAATCCACAACCCTCAATCCTCAATCGTTAATCTTCATTCATCAATATTCAACCTTCAGTCCTCAATCCTCAATCCTCAATCCTCAATCCTCATTCTTCAATCCTCAATACCCAATCCTCAATCTTCAATCCTCAACCCTCAATCCTCAATTCCCAATCCTCAATCCTCAGTCCTCAGTCCTCAAACCTCAATCCCCAACCCTCAGCCCTCATCCTCCATCCTCAATCCTTAATCATCAATCCTCAATCTTCAATCCTCAATATTCAATCTTCAACCCTCAATCATCAATCCTCAATTCTCAATCCTCAATCCTCAATCCTCAATTTTCAATCTTCAATCCTCAATCCTCAATCCTCAATCCTCAATCCTCAATCCTCATTCCACAGTGATCAATACTTAATCTTCAATACCCAATCATCAATCCTCAACCCTCAATCCTCAATCCTCAATCCTCAACCCTCATTTCTCAAACCTAAATTCTCAACCCTCAGTCCTCATCCTCAATCCTCAATCCTCAATCCTCAATCTTCAATCCTCAATTCTCAATACTCAATCTTCAATCCTCAATCCTCAATCCTCAATCCTCATTTCTCAAACCTCAATTCTCAATCCTCAATCCTCAATCTTCAATCCTCAATCCTCAATCCTCAATCCTCAATCCTCAATCTTCAATCCTCAATACTCAATCTTCAATCCTCAATCCTCAATCCTCAATACTCAATCCTCAACCTTCAATCCTCAGTCCTCAGCCGTCAAACCTCAAGCCCCGACCCTCAGCCCTCATCCTCAATCCTCGGTCCTCAATCCACAGCCCTCAGTCCTCAAACCTCAATCCTCAACCCTCAGACATCATCCTCAAACCTTAATCCTCAATCCTCAATCCTCAATCTTCAATCCTCAATACTAAATCTTCAATCCTCAATCCTCAGTCCTCAAACCTCAATTCTGAGTCCTCAATACTCAACCTTCAATCCTCAATCCTCAGTCCACAGTACTCAACCATCAATCCTGAATTCTCAATACTCAATAGAATATCCTGAATTCTCAGGATTCAATACTCAAACCTCAATCCTCAACCCTCAGCCATCATCCTCCATCCTCAATCCTCAATCCTCAATCCTCAACCCTCAATATTCAACACACAACCCTCAGCCATGAATCCTCAATACTCAACGATCAATCCTCTATTCTCAATGCTCAATAGAATATCCTGAATTCGCATGGTTCAATTCTCAATCCACAATATTCAATAATCAAATCTCAATCCTCAATCTTCAATCCTCAATACTCAATTTCAAACCTCAATCCTCAATTCTCAATCCTCAATACTCAATCCCCTATCGTCAATCCTCAATCCCCAATCCTCTATCTTCAATCCTCAATCCTCAATCCTCAATCCTCAATCCTCAATCCTCAATCTTCAATCTTCAATACACAATCTTCAATCATCAATCCTCAACCCTCAATCCTCAATCCTCAATCTTCAATCCTCAATACTCAATCTTCAATCCTCAATCCTCAATCCTCAATCCTCAATCCTCAATTTTCAATCGTCAATCCTCAATCCTCAGACCTCAGTCATCAATGTTCAACCCTCAGTACTCGTCCTCAATCCACAACCCTCAATCCTCAATCCTCAATCTTCAATCATCAATATTCAATCTTCAATCCTCAATGCTCAATCCTCAATCATCAATCCTCAATCTTCAATCCTCAATTCGCAAACCTCAATCCTCAATCCTCAGACCTCTAGAGTCAATACTCAACCCTCAGTCCTCGTCCTCAATCCACAACCCTCAATCCTCAATCGTTAATCTTCATTCATCAATATTCAACCTTCAGTCCTCAATCCTCAATCCTCAATCCTCAATCCTCATTCTTCAATCCTCAATACCCAATCCTCAATCTTCAATCCTCAACCCTCAATCCTCAATTCCCAATCCTCAATCCTCAGTCCTCAGTCCTCAAACCTCAATCCCCAACCCTCAGCCCTCATCCTCCATCCTCAATCCTTAATCATCAATCCTCAATCTTCAATCCTCAATATTCAATCTTCAACCCTCAATCATCAATCCTCAATTCTCAATCCTCAATCCTCAATCCTCAATCCTCAATCCTCAACTCTCGATCCTCAATCCTCAGTCCTCAGTCCTCAAACCTCAATCCTCAACCCTCAGCCCTCATCCTCCATCCTCAACCCTCAATCCTCAATCCTCAATCTTCAATCCTCAATTTTCAATCTTCAATCCTCAATCCTCAATCCTCAATCCTCAATCCTCAATCCTCATTCCACAGTGATCAATACTTAATCTTCAATACCCAATCATCAATCCTCAACCCTCAGTCCTCAATCCTCAATCCTCAACCCTCATTTCTCAAACCTAAATTCTCAACCCTCAGTCCTCATCCTCAATCCTCAATCCTCAATCCTCAATCTTCAATCCTCAATTCTCAATACTCAATCTTCAATCCTCAATCCTCAATCCTCAATCCTCATTTCTCAAACCTCAATCCTCAACCCTCAGTCCTCATCCTCAATTCTCTATTCTCAATCCTCAATCATCAATCCTCAATCTTCAATCCTCAATAATCAATCTCCAATTCTAGATCCTCAATCCTCAATCCTCAATCCCCAATCTTCAATCCTCAATAATCAATCTCCAGTCCTAGATCCTCAACCCTCAATCCTCAACCCTCAATCCTCAATCCTCATTCTTCAATCCTCAATACCCAATACTCAAACCTCAATCCTCAATCCTCAATCCTCAGTCCTCAATCCTCAATCCTCAAACCTCAATCCTCAACCGTCAGTCCTCGTCCTCAACCCTCAACCCTCAATCCTCAATCCTCAATCTTCAATCTCCAATCCTAGATCCTCAATCCTCAATCTTCAATCCCCAATCTTCAATCCTCAATAATCAATCTCCAATCCTAGATCCTCAGTCCTCAATCCTCAATCCCCAATCTTCAATCCTCAATAATCAATCTCCAATCCTAGATCCTCAACCCTCAATCCTCAATCCTCAATCCTCATTCTTCAATCCTCAATACCCAATCCTCAATCTTCAATCCTCTATCAACAATCCTTAATTCTCAATCCTCAATCCTCAGTCCTCAGCCGTCAAACCTCAATCCCCGACCTTCAGCCCTCATCCTCAATCCGCAGTCCTCAATCCTCAGTCCTCAGTACTCAAACCTCAATCCTCAATCCTCAGACATCATCCTCAATCCTCAATCCTCAATCCTCAATCCTCAAAATTCAATCCTCAATACTCAATCTTCAATCCTCAATCCTCAGTCCTCAAACCTCAATTCTGAATCCTCAATACTCAATCTTCAATCCTCAATCCTCAGTCCTCAGTACGCAACCATCAATCCTCAATTCTAAATACTCAATAGAATATCCTGAATTCTCAGGATTCACTACTCAAACCTCAATCCTCAACCCTCAGCCCTCATCCTCCATCCTCAATCCTCAATCCTCAATCCTCAATCTTCAATCCTCAGTACTCAATATTCAATCCCCAATCCTCAATCCTCAATCCTCAATCCTCAATCCTCAGGCATCAATACTCAATCTTCAATACTCAATCCTCAATCCTCAATCCTCAGTCCTCAATCCTCAATCCTCAATCCTCAAACCTCAATCCTCTACCGTCAGTCCTCGTCCTCAATCCTCAAACCTCAATCCTCAATCCTCAGTATTCAATCATGAATACTCAATCTTCAATCCTCAATCCTCTATCCTCAATCTTCAATCCTCCACCCTCAATATTCAACACACAACCCTCAGCCATGAATCCTCAATACTCAACCATCAATCCTCAATTCCCAACACTCAATAGAATATCCTGAATCCTCATGGTTCTATACTCAATCCACAATATTCAATAATCAAATCTCAATCCTCAACCTTCAATCCTCAATACTCAATTTCAATCCTCAATCCTCAATTCTCAATCCTCAATACTCAATCCTCAAACGTCAATCCTCAATCCCCAATCCTCAATCTTCAATCCTCAATCCTCAATCCTCAATCCTCAATCATCAATCCTCAATCCTCAATCCTCAATCTTCAATCCTCAATCCTCAATACTCAATCCTCAATCCTCAATCTTCAATCCTCAATACTCAATCTTCAATCCTCAATCCTCAATCCTCAATCCTCAATCCTCAATCTTCAATCCTCGATTCTCAATTCTCAATCCTCAATCCTCAACCCTCAATCCTCAGTCCTCATTCTACAATCCTCAATACCCAATCCTCAATCTTCAATCTTCAATCTTCAATCCTCAATTCGCAATCCTCAATCCTCAATCCTCAGACTTCAAGAGTCAATACTCAACCCTCAGTCCTCGTCCTCAATCCACAACCCTCAATCCTCAATCGTTAATCTTCATTCATCAATATTCAACCTTCAGTCCTCAATCCTCAATCCTCAATCCTCAATCCTCAATCCTCATTCTTCAATCCTCAATACCCAATCCTCAATCTTCAATCCTCAACCCTCAATCCTCATTTCTCAAACCTAAATTCTCAACCCTCAGTCCTCAATCTCAATCCTCAATCCTCAATCCTCAATCCTCAATCCTCAATTCTCAATACTCAATCGTCAATCAATCAATCCTCAATCCTCAATCCTCATTTCTCAAACCTCGATCCTCAACCCTCAGTCCTCATCCTCAATTCTCAATTCTCAATCCTCAATCATCAATCCTCAATCTTCAATCCTCAATAATCAATCTCCAATCCTAGATCCTCAATCCTCAATCCTCAATCCCCAATCTCCAATCCTCAATAATCAATCTCCAATCCTAGATCCTCAGCCCTCAATCCTCAATCCTCAATCCTCAACCCTCATTCTTCAATCCTCAATACCCAATCCTCAAACCTCAATCCTCAATCGCCAGTCCTCAATCTTCAATCCTCAGTGATCAATACTCAATCTTCAATACCCAATCATCAATCCTCAACCCTCAATCCTCAATCCTCAATCCTCAATCCTCAATCCTCATTTCTCAAACCTAAATTCTCAACCCTCAGTCCCCATCCTCAATCCTCAATCCTCAATCCTCAATCCTCAATCCTCAATTCTCAATACTCAATCTTCAATCCTCAATCCTCAATCCTCAATCCACATTTCTCAAACCTCAATCCTCAACCCTCAGTCCTCATCCTCAATTCTCAACTCTCAATCCTCAATCATCAATCCTCAATCTTCAATCCTCAATAATCAATCTCCAATTCTAGATCCTCAATCCTCAATCCTCAATCCCCAATCTTCAATCCTCAATATTCAATCTCCAATCCTAGATCCTCAACCCTCAACCCTCAATCCTCAATCCTCAATCCTCATTCTTCAATCCTCAATACCCAATCCTCAATCTTCAATCCTCTATCAACAATCCTGAATTCTCAATCCTCAATACTCAGTCGTCAGTCGTCAAACCTCAATCCCCGACCCTCAGCCCTCATGCTCAATCCTCAGTCCTCAACCCTCAGTCCTCAGTCCTCAAACCTCAATCCTCAACCCTCAGACATCATCCTCAATCCTCAATCCTCAATCATCAATCATCAACCTTCAATCCTCAATACTCAATCTTCAATCCTCAATACTCAGTCCTCAAACCTCAATTCTGAATCCTCAATAGTCAACCTTCAATCCTCAATCCTCAGTCCTCAGTACTCAACCTTCAATACTCAATTCTCAATACTCAATAGAATATCCTGAATTCTCAGGATTCAATACTCAAACCTCAATCCTCAACCCTCAGCCCTCATCCTCCATCCTCAATCCTCAATACTCAATCCTCAACCTTCAATCCTCAGTACTCAATATTCAATCCCCAATCCTCAATCTTCAATCCTCAATCCTCAATCCTCAATCCTCAATCCTCAATCTTCAATCCTCAATCCTCAATCCTCAATCCTCAATCCTCAATCTTCAATCCTCAATACTCAATCTTCAATCCTCAATCCTCAATCCTCAATACTCAATCCTCAATCTTCAATCCTCAGTCCTCAGCCGTCAAACCTCAATCCCCGACCCTCAGCCCCCATCCTCAATCCTCAGTCCTCAATCCTCAGTCCTCAGTCCTCAAACCTCAATCCTCAACCCCCAGACATCATCCGCAATCCTCAATACTCAATCCTCAATCCTCAATCCACAATCCTCAATCCTCAACCCTCAATCCTCATTCCTCAAACCTCATTCCTCAGTCCTCGTCCTCAATTCTCAATCCTCAATCCTCAATCCTCAATCCTCAATCTTCAATCCTCAATAATCAATCTCCAATCCTAGATCCTCAATCCACATTCATCAATCCTTAATTCTCAATCTTCAATCCTCAATCCCCAGTCTTCAATCTTCAATCCTCAATGCTCAATCCTCAATCCTCAATCCGCAGTCCTCAATCCTCAATCCTCAATCCTCAAACCTCAATCCTCTACCGTCAGTACTCGTCCTCAATCCTCAAACCTCAATCCTCAATCCTCAATATTCAGTCATCAATACTCAATCTTCAATCCTCAATCCTCAATCCTCAATCCTCAATCCTCAGCCCTCAATATTCAACACACAACACTCAGCCATGAATCCTCAATACTCAACCATCAATCCTCAATTCTCAATACTCAATCCTCAATCGCCAATCCTCAATCCCCAATCCTCAATCTTCAATCCTCTATCCTCAATCCTCAATCCTCAATCCTCGATCCTCAATATTCAACACTCAATACACAATCTTCAATCATCAATCCTCAATCCTCAATCCTCAATCCTCTATCTTCAATCCTCAAAATCCAATCTTCAATCCTCAATCCTCAATCCTCAATCCTCAATCCTCAATTTTCAATATTCAATCCTCAATCTTCAATCATCAATATTCAATCTTCAATCCTCAATGCTCAATCCTCAATCCTCAATCCTCAATCCTCAGTCATCAATCCTCAATCCTCAATCCTCAATCCTCAATCCTCAATCCTCAATCCTCAATCTTCAATCCTCAATACTCAACCTTCAATCCTCAATCCTCAGCCCTCAAACCTCAATTCTGAATCCTCAATACTCAACCTTCAATCCTCAATCCTCAGTCCTCAGTACTCGACCATCAATGCTCAATTCACAATACTCAATAGAATATCCCGAATTCTCAGGATTCAATACTCAAACCTCTATCCTCAACCCTCAGCCCTCATACTCCATCCTCAATCCTCAATCCTCAGTCCTCAATCTTCAATACTCAGTACTCAATATTCAATCCCCAATCCTCAATCCTCAATCCTCAATCCTCAATCCTCAACCCTCAATCCTCAACCCTCAATCCTCATTCCTCAAACCTCAATCCTCAACCCTCAGTCCTCACCCTCAATTCTCAATCCTCAATCCACAATCCTCAAACCTCAATCCTCAATCCTCAGTATTCAATCATCAATACCCAATCTTCAATCCTCAATCCTCAATCCTCAATCCTCAATCCTCAACCCTCAATATTCAACACACAACCCTCAGCCATGAATCATCAATACTCAACGATCAATCCTCAATTCTCAATACACAATAGAATATCCTGAATCCTCATGGTTCAATACTCAATCCACAATATTCAATAATCAAATCTCAATTCTCAATCTTCAATCCTCAATACTCAATCGTCAATCCTCAATCCTCATTCCTCAATCCTCAATCCTCAATTTTCAATCCTCAATCCTCAATCCTCAATCCTCAATCCTCAATCTTCAATCTTCAATACACAATCTTCAATCATCGATCCTCAATCCTCAATCCTCAATCCTCAATCTTCAATCCTCAATGCTCAATCTTCAATCCTCAATCCTCAATCCTCAATCCTCAATCCTCAATTTTCAATCCTCAATCCTCAATCCTCAGACCTCAATCATCAATATTCAACCCTCAGTACTCGTCCACAATCCACAACCCTCAATCCTCAATCCTCAATCTTCAATCATCAATATTCAATGTTCAATCCTCAATGCTCAATCCTCAATCATCAATCCTCAATCCTGAATCTTCAATCCTCAATCCTCAATCCTCAATCCTCAACCCTCAATCTTCAATCCTCAATACTCAATCTTCAATCCTCAATCCTCAATCCTCAATCCTCAACCCTCAATCTTCAATCCTCAATACTCAATTTTCAATCCTCAATCCACAATCCTCAATCCTCAATCCTCATTCTACAATCCTCAATACCCAATCCTCAATCTTCAATCTTCAATCCTCAATTCGCAATCCTCAATCCTCAATCCTCAGACCTCAAGTAACAATACTCAACCCTCAGTCCTCGTCCTCAATCCACAACCCTCAATCCTCAATCGTTAATCTTCATTCATCAATATTCAACCTTCAATCTCCAATACTCAATCCTCAATGTTCAGTCCTCAATACCCAATCCTCACTCTTCAATCCTCAATCCTCAATCCGCAATCCTCAATCTTCAATCCTCAATCGTCAATCTTCAATCCTCAATACTCAATCTTCAATCCTCAGTCCTCAATAATCAGTCCTCAGTGCTCAAACCTCAATCCTCAACCCTCAGACATCATCCTCAATCCTCAATCATCAATCCTCAATCCTCAATCTTCAAACCTCAATATTCAATCTTCAATCCTCAACCCTCAGTCCTCAAACATGAATTCTGAATCCTCAATACTCAACCTTCAAACCTCAATCCTCAGTCCTCAGTACTTAACCATCAACCCCCAATTCTCAATACTCAATAGTTTATCCTGAATTCTCAGGATTCAATACTCAAACCTCAACCCTCAACACTCAGCCCCCATCCTCCATCATCAATCCTCAAACCTCAATCTTCAATCCTCAATCCTCAATCCTCAATCCTCAATCCTCAATCTTCAATCCTCAATACTCAATCTTCAATCCTCAATCCTCAGTACTCGTCCTCAGTCCACAACCCTCAATCCTCAATCCTCAATCTTCAATCATCAATATACAATCTTCAATCCTCAATGCTCAATCCTCAATCATCAATCCTCAATCTTCAATCCTCAATTCGCAATCCTCAATCCTCAATCCTCAGACCTCAATAGTCAATACTCAACCCTCAGTCCTCGTCCTCAATCCACAACCCTCAATCCTCAATCGTTAATCTTCATTCATCAATATTCAACCTTCAGTCCTCAATCCTCAATCCTCAATCCTCAATCCTCATTCTTCAATCCTCAATACCCAATCCTCAATCTTCAATCCTCAACCCTCAGTCCTCAATTCCCAATCCTCAATCCTCAGTCCTCAGTCCTCAAACCTCAATCCCCAACCCTCAGCCCTCATCCTCCATCATCAATCCTCAATCTTCAATCCTCAATATTCAATCTTCAACACTCAATCAACAATCCTCAATTCTCAATCCTCAATCCTCAATCCTCAATCCTCAATCGTCAACTCTCGATCCTCAATCCTCAGTCCTCAGTCCTCAAACCTCAATCCTCAACCCTCAGCGCTCATCCTCCATCCTCAACCCTCAATCCTCAATCCTCAATCTTCAATCCTCAATTTTCAATCTTCAATCCTCAATCCTCAATACTCAATCCTCAATCCTCAATCCTCATTCCACAGTGATCAATACTTAATCTTCAATACCCAATCATCAATCCTCAACCCTCAATCCTCAATCCTCAATCCTCAATCCTCATTTCTCAAACCTAAATTCTCAACCCTCAGTCCTCATCCTCAATCCTCAAAACTCAATCCTCAATCTTCAATCCTCAATTCTCAATACTCAATCTTCAATCCTCAATCCTCAATCCTCAATCCTCATTTCTCAAACCTCAATCCTCAACCCTCAGTCCTCATCCTCAATTCTCTATTCTCAATCCTCAATCATCAATCCTCAATCTTCAATCCTCAATAATCAATCTCCAATCCTAGATCCTCAATCCTCAATCATCAATCCTCAATGCTCAATCCTCAATCTTCAATCCTCAATCCTCAATACTCAATCCTCAATCCTCAATCTTCAATCCTCAATACTCAATCTTCAATCCTCAATACCCAATCCTCAATCTTCAATCCTCTATCAACAATCCTGAATTCTCAATCCTCAATACTCAGTCCTCAGTCCTCAAACCTCAATCCTCAAACCTCAGACATCACCCTCAATCCTCAATCCTCAATCCTCAATCTTCAATCCTCAGTCCTCAGCCGTCAAACCTCAATCCCCGACCCTCAGCCCTCATCCTCAATCCTCAGTCCTCAATCCTCAGTCCTCAGTCCTCAAACCTCAATCCTCAACCCTCAGACATCATCCTCAATCCTCAATCCTCAATCATCAATCATCAATCTTCAATCCTCAATACTCAACCTTCAATCCTCAATACTCAGCCCTCAAACCTCAATTCTGAATCCTCAATAGTCAACCTTCAATCCTCAATCCTCAGTCCTCAGTACTCAAACATCAATACTCAATTCTCAATACTCAATAGAATATCCTGAATTCTCAGGATTCAATACTCAAACCTCAATCCTCAACCCTCAGCCCTCATCCTCCATCCTCAATCCTCAATACTCAATCCTCAACCTTCAATCCTCAGTACTCAATATTCAATCCCCAATCCTCAATCTTCAATCCTCAATCCTCAATCCTCAATCCTCAATCCTCAATCTTCAATCCTCAATACTCAATCTTCAATCCTCAATCCTCAGTCCTCAAACCTCAATTCTGAATCCTCAATAGTCAACCTTCAATCCTCAATCCTCAGTCCTCAGTACTCAACCATCAATACTCAATTCTCAATCTTCAAACTTCAATACACAACCTTCAATCATCAATCTTCAATCCTCAATCCTCAATCCTCAATCTTCAATCCTCAATACTCAATCTTCAATCCTCAATCCTCAATCCTCAATCCTCAATCCTCAATTTTCAATCCTCAATCCTCAATCCTCAGACCTCAATCATCAATATTCAACCCTCAGTACTCGTCCTCAATCCACAACCCTCAATCCTCAATCCTCAATCCTCAATCCTCATTTCTCAAACCTCGATCCTCAACCCTGAGTCCTCATCCTCAATTCTCAATTCTCAATCCTCAATCCTCAGTGACCAATACTCAATCTTCAATACCCAATCATCAATCCTCAACCCTCAATCCTCAATCCTCAATCCTCAATCCTCAATCCTCATTTCTCAAACCTAAATTCTCAACCCTCAGTACTCATCCTCAATCCTCAATCCTCAATCCTCAATTCTCAATACTCAATCTTCAATCCTCAATTCTCAATCCTCAATCCTCATTTCTCAAACCTCAATCCTCAATCCTCAATCCTCAATCCTCAATCCTCAATCTTCAATCCTCAATACTCAGTCCTCAATCCTCAATCCTCAATCCTCAAACCTCAATCCTCTACCGTCAGTCCTCGTCCTCAATCCTCAAACCTCAATCCTCAATCCTCAGTATTCAATCATGAATACTCAATCTTCAATCCTCAATCCTCTATCCTCAATCTTCAATCCTCCACCCTCAATATTCAACACACAACACTCAGCCATGAATCCTCAATACTCAACCATCAATCCTCAATTCCCAACACTCAATAGAATATCCTGAATCCTCATGGTTCTATACTCAATCCACAATATTCAATAATCAAATCTCAATCCTCAACCTTCAATCCTCAATACTCAATTTCAATCCTCAATCCTCAATTCTCAATCCTCAATACTCAATCCTCAAACGTCAATCCTCAATCCCCAATCCTCAATCTTCAATCCTCAATCCTCAATCCTCAATCCTCAATCATCAATCCTCAATCCTCAATCCTCAATCTTCAATCCTCAATCCTCAATACTCAATCCTCAATCCTCAATCTTCAATCCTCAATACTCAATCTTCAATCCTCAATCCTCAATCCTCAATCCTCAATCCTCAATCTTCAATCCTCGATTCTCAATTCTCAATCCTCAATCCTCAATCCTCAATCCTCAGTCCTCATTATACAATCCTCAATACCCAATCCTCAATCTTCAATCTTCAATCTTCAATCCTCAATTCGCAATCCTCAATCCTCAATCCTCACACCTCAAGTGTCAATTCTCAACCCTCAGTCCTCGTCCTCAATCCACAACCCTCAATCCTCAATCCTCAATTTTCAATCATCAATATTCAATCTTCAATCCTCAATGCTCAATCCTCAATCCTCAATCCTCAACCCTCAATATTCAATCCTCAATCCTCAATTCTCAATTCTCAATCCTCAATCCTCAGTGACCAATACTCAATCTTCAATACCCAATCATCAATCCTCAACCCTCAATCCTCAATCCTCAATCCTCAATCCTCAATCCTCATTTCTCAAACCTAAATTCTCAACCCTCAGTACTCATCCTCAATCCTCAATCCTCAATCCTCAATTCTCAATACTCAATCTTCAATCCTCAATTCTCAATCCTCAATCCTCAATCCTCAATCATCAATCCTCAATCCCCAATCCTCAATCTTCAATCCTCAATCCTCAATACTCAATCCTCAATCCTCAATCTTCAATCCTCAATACTCAATCTTCAATCCTCAATCCTCAATCCTCAATCCTCAATCCTCAATCTTCAATCCTCGATTCTCAATTCTCAATCCTCAATCCTCAATCCTCAATCCTCAGTCCTCATTCTACAATCCTCAATACCCAATCCTCAATCTTCAATCTTCAATCTTCAATCCTCAATTCGCAATCCTCAATCCTCAATCCTCACACCTCAAGTGTCAATTCTCAACCCTCAGTCCTCGTCCTCAATCCACAACCCTCAATCCTCATTTCTCAAACCTAAATTCTCAACCCTCAGTACTCATCCTCAATCCTCAATCCTCAATCCTCAATTCTCAATACTCAATCTTCAATCCTCAATTCTCAATCCTCAATCCTCATTTCTCAAACCTCAATCCTCAATCCTCAATCCTCAATCCTCAATCCTCAATCTTCAATCCTCAATACTCAGTCCTCAATCCTCAATCCTCAATCCTCAAACCTCAATCCTCTACCGTCAGTCCTCGTCCTCAATCCTCAAACCTCAATCCTCAATCCTCAGTATTCAATCATGAATACTCAATCTTCAATCCTCAATCCTCTATCCTCAATCTTCAATCCTCCACCCTCAATATTCAACACACAACCCTCAGCCATGAATCCTCAATACTCAACCATCAATCCTCAATTCCCAACACTCAATAGAATATCCTGAATCCTCATGGTTCTATACTCAATCCACAATATTCAATAATCAAATCTCAATCCTCAACCTTCAATCCTCAATACTCAATTTCAATCCTCAATCCTCAATTCTCAATCCTCAATACTCAATCCTCAAACGTCAATCCTCAATCCCCAATCCTCAATCTTCAATCCTCAATCCTCAATCCTCAATCCTCAATCATCAATCCTCAATCCTCAATCCTCAATCTTCAATCCTCAATCCTCAATACTCAATCCTCAATCCTCAATCTTCAATCCTCAATACTCAATCTTCAATCCTCAATCCTCAATCCTCAATCCTCAATCCTCAATCTTCAATCCTCGATTCTCAATTCTCAATCCTCAATCCTCAATCCTCAATCCTCAGTCCTCATTCTACAATCCTCAATACCCAATCCTCAATCTTCAATCTTCAATCTTCAATCCTCAATTCGCAATCCTCAATCCTCAATCCTCACACCTCAAGTGTCAATTCTCAACCCTCAGTCCTCGTCCTCAATCCACAACCCTCAATCCTCAATCCTCAATTTTCAATCATCAATATTCAATCTTCAATCCTCAATGCTCAATCCTCAATCCTCAATCCTCAACCCTCAATATTCAATCCTCAATCCTCAATACTCAATCCTCAATCCTCAATCTTCAATCCTCAATACTCAATCTTCAATCCTCAATCCTCAATCCTCAATCCTCAATCCTCAATCTTCAATCCTCGATTCTCAATTTTCAATCCTCAATCCTCAATCCTCAATCCTCAGTCCTCATTCTACAATCCTCAATACCCAATCCTCAATCTTCAATCTTCAATCCTCAATTCGCAATCCTCAATCCTCAATCCTCAGACTTCAAGAGTCAATACTCAACCCTCAGTCCTCGTCCTCAATCCACAACCCTCAATCCTCAATCGTTAATCTTCATTCATCAATATTCAACCTTCAGTCCTCAATCCTCAATCCTCAATCCTCAATCCTCAATCCTCATTCTTCAATCCTCAATACCCAATCCTCAATCTTCAATCCTCAACCCTCAATCCTCATTTCTCAAACCTAAATTCTCAACCCTCAGTCCTCAATCTCAATCCTCAATCCTCAATCCTCAATCCTCAATCCTCAATTCTCAATACTCAATCGTCAATCAATCAATCCTCAATCCTCAATCCTCATTTCTCAAACCTCGATCCTCAACCCGCAGTCCTGATCCTCAATTCTCAATTCTCAATCCTCAATCATCAATCCTCAATCTTCAATCCTCAATAATCAATCTCCAATCCTAGATACTCAATCCTCAATCCTCAATCCCCAATCTCCAATCCTCAATAATCAATCTCCAATCCTAGATCCTCAGCCCTCAATCCTCAATCCTCAATCCTCAACCCTCATTCTTCAATCCTCAATACCCAATCCTCAAACCTCAATCCTCAATCGCCAGTCCTCAATCTTCAATCCTCAGTGATCAATACTCAATCTTCAATACCCAATCATCAATCCTCAACCCTCAATCCTCAATCCTCAATCCTCAATCCTCAATCCTCATTTCTCAAACCTAAATTCTCAACCCTCAGTCCCCATCCTCAATCCTCAATCCTCAATCCTCAATCCTCAATCCTCAATTCTCAATACTCAATCTTCAATCCTCAATCCTCAATCCTCAATCCACATTTCTCAAACCTCAATCCTCAACCCTCAGTCCTCATCCTCAATTCTCAACTCTCAATCCTCAATCATCAATACTCAATCTTCAATCCTCAATCCTCAATCCTCAATCCTCAATCCTCAATTTTCAATCATCAATCCTCAATCCTCAGACCTCAATCATCAATATTCAACCCTCAGTACTCGTCCTCAATCCACAACCCTCAATCCTCAATCCTCAATCCTCAATCCTCAATTCGCAATCCTCAATCCTCAATCCTCAGACCTCAAGAGTCAATACTCAACCCTCAGTCCTCGTCCTCAATCCACAACACTCAATCCTCAATCGTTAATCTTCATTCATCAATATTCAACCTTCAGTCCTCAATTCTCAATCCTGAATCCTCAATCCTCATTCTTCAATCCTCAATACCCAATCCTCAATCTTCAATCCTCAACCCTCAGTCCTCAATTCCCAATCCTCAATCCTCAGTCCTCAGTCCTCAAACCTCAATCCCCAACCCTCAGCCCTCATCCTCCATCCTCAATCCTTAATCATCAATCCTCAATCTTCAATCCTCAATATTCAATCTTCAACCCTCAATCATCAATCATCAATACTCAATCCTCAATCCTCAATCCTCAATCCTCAATCCTCAACTCTCGATCCTCAATCCTCAGTCCTCAGTCCTCAAACCTCAATCCTCAACCCTCAGCCCTCATCCTCCATCCTCAACCCTCAATCCTCAATCCTCAATCTTCAATCCTCAATTTTCAATCTTCAATCCTCAATCCTCAATCCTCAATCCTCAATCCTCAATCCTCATTCAACAGCGATCAATACTTAATCTTCAATACCCAATCATCAATCCTCAACCCTCAATCCTCAATCCTCAATCCTCAATCCTCATTTCTCAAACCTAAATTCTCAACCCTCAGTCCTCATCCTCAATCCTCAATCCTCAATCCTCAATCTTCAATCCTCAATTCTCAATACTCAATCTTCAATCCTCAATCCTCAATCCTCAATCCTCATTTCTCAAACCCCAATCCTCAACCCTCAGTCCTCATCCTCAATTCTCTATTCTCAATCCTCAATCATCAATCCTCAATCTTCAATCCTCAATAATCAATCTCCAATTCTGGATCCTCAATCCTCAATCCTCAATCCCCAATCTTCAATCCTCAATAATCAATCTCCAGTCCTAGATCCTCAACCCTCAATCCTCAATCCTCAATCCTCAATCCTCATTCTTCAATCCTCAATACCCAATCCTCAAACCTCAATCCTCAATCGCCAGTCCTCAATCTTCAATCCTCAATGCTCAATCCTCAGTCCTCAATCCTCAGTCCTCAATCCTCAATCCTCAAACCTCAATCCTCAACCGTCAGTCCTCGTCCTCAACCCTCAACCCTCAATCCTCAATCCTCACTCTTCAATCTCCAATCCTAGAGCCTCAATCCTCAATCCTCAATCCCCAATCTTCAGTCCTCAATAATCAATCTCCAATCCTAGATCCTCAATCCTCAATCCTCAATCCTCATTCTTCAATCCTCAATACCCAATCCTCAATCTTCAATCCTCTATCAACAATCCTTAATTCTCAATCCTCAATCCTCAGTCCTCAGCCGTCAAACCTCAATCCCCGACCTTCAGCCCCCATCCTCTATCCGCAGTCCTCAATCCTCAGTCCTCAGTCCTCAAACCTCAATCCTCAACCTTCAGACATCATCCTCAATCCTCAATCCTCAATCCTCAATCCTCAAAATTCAATCCTCAATACTCAATCTTCAATCCTCAATCCTCAGTCCTCAAACCTCAATTCTGAATCCTCAATACTCAACCTTCAATCCTCAATCCTCAGTCCTCAGTACTCAACCATCAATCCTCAATTCTAAATACTCAATAGAATACCCTGAATTCTCAGGATTCACTACTCAAACCTCAATCCTCAACCCTCAGCCCTCATCCTCCATCCTCAATCCTCAATCCTCAATCCTCAATCTTCAATCCTCAGTACTCAATATTCAATCCCCAATCCTCAATCCTCAATCCTCAATCCTCCTTCCTCAGGCATCAATACTCAATCTTCAATACTCAATCCTCAATCCTCAATCCTCAGTCCTCAATCCTCAATCCTCAATCCTCAAACCTCAATCCTCTACCGTCAGTCCTCGTCCTCAATCCTCAAACCTCAATCCTCAATCCTCAGTATTCAATCATGAATACTCAATCTTAAATCCTCAATCCTCTATCCTCAATCTTCAATCCTCCACCCTCAATATTCAACACACAACCCTCAGCCATGAATCCTCAATACTCAACCATCAATCCTCAATTCCCAATACTCAATAGAATATCCTGAATCCTCATGGTTCAACACTCAATCCACAATATTCAATAATCAAATCTCAATCCTCAACCTTCAATCCTCAATACTCAATTTCAATCCTCAATCCTCAATTCTCAATCCTCAATACTCAATCCTCAAACGTCAATCCTCAATCCCCAATCCTCAATCTTCAATCCTCAATCCTCAATCCTCAATCCTCAATCATCAATCCTCAATCCTCAATCCTCAATCTTCAATCCTCAATCCTCAATCCTCATCCTCAATCCTCAATCTTCAATCCTCGATTCTCAATTCTCAATCCTCAATCCTCAATCCTCAATCCTCAATCTTCAATCCTCAATCCTCAGTACTCAATCCTCAATCCTCAATCTTCAATCCTCAATACTCAATCTTCAATCCTCAATCCTCAATCCTCAATCCTCAATCCTCAATCTTCAATCCTCGATTCTCAATTCTCAATCCTCAATCCTCAATCCTCAATCCTCAGTCCTCATTCTACAATCCTCAATACCCAATCCTCAATCTTCAATCTTCAACCTTCAATCCTCAATTCGCAATCCTCAATCCTCAATCCTCACACCTCAAGTGTCAATTCTCAACCCTCAGTCCTCGTCCTCAATCCACAACCCTCAATCCTCAATCCTCAATTTTCAATCATCAATATTCAATCTTCAATCCTCAATGCTCAATCCTCAATCCTCAATCCTCAACCCTCAATATTCAATCCTCAATCCTCAATTCTCAATTCTCAATCCTCAATCCTCAGTGACCAATACTCAATCTTCAATACCCAATCATCAATCCTCAACCCTCAATCCTCAATCCTCAATCCTCAATCCTCAATCCTCATTTCTCAAACCTAAATTCTCAACCCTCAGTACTCATCCTCAATCCTCAATCCTCAATCCTCAATTCTCAATACTCAATCTTCAATCCTCAATTCTCAATCCTCAATCCTCATTTCTCAAACCTCAATCCTCAATCCTCAATCCTCAATCCTCAATCCTCAATCTTCAATCCTCAATACTCAGTCCTCAATCCTCAATCCTCAATCCTCAAACCTCAATCCTCTACCGTCAGTCCTCGTCCTCAATCCTCAAACCTCAATCCTCAATCCTCAGTATTCAATCATGAATACTCAATCTTCAATCCTCAATCCTCTATCCTCAATCTTCAATCCTCCACCCTCAATATTCAACACACAACCCTCAGCCATGAATCCTCAATACTCAACCATCAATCCTCAATTCCCAACACTCAATAGAATATCCTGAATCCTCATGGTTCTATACTCAATCCACAATATTCAATAATCAAATCTCAATCCTCAACCTTCAATCCTCAATACTCAATTTCAATCCTCAATCCTCAATTCTCAATCCTCAATACTCAATCCTCAAACGTCAATCCTCAATCCCCAATCCTCAATCTTCAATCCTCAGTCCTCAATCCTCAATCCTCAATCATCAATCCTCAATCCTCAATCCTCAATCTTCAATCCTCAATCCTCAATACTCAATCCTCAATCCTCAATCTTCAATCCTCAATACTCAATCTTCAATCCTCAATCCTCAATCCTCAATCCTCAATCCTCAATCTTCAATCCTCGATTCTCAATTCTCAATCCTCAATCCTCAATCCTCAATCCTCAGTCCTCATTCTACAATCCTCAATACCCAATCCTCAATCTTCAATCTTCAATCTTCAATCCTCAATTCGCAATCCTCAATCCTCAATCCTCACACCTCAAGTGTCAATTCTCAACCCTCAGTCCTCGTCCTCAATCCACAACCCTCAATCCTCAATCCTCAATTTTCAATCATCAATATTCAATCTTCAATCCTCAATGCTCAATCCTCAATCCTCAATCCTCAACCCTCAATATTCAATCCTCAATCCTCAATACTCAATCCTCAATCCTCAATCTTCAATCCTCAATACTCAATCTTCAATCCTCAATCCTCAATCCTCAATCCTCAATCCTCAATCTTCAATCCTCGATTCTCAATTTTCAATCCTCAATCCTCAATCCTCAATCCTCAGTCCTCATTCTACAATCCTCAATACCCAATCCTCAATCTTCAATCTTCAATCCTCAATTCGCAATCCTCAATCCTCAATCCTCAGACTTCAAGAGTCAATACTCAACCCTCAGTCCTCGTCCTCAATCCACAACCCTCAATCCTCAATCGTTAATCTTCATTCATCAATATTCAACCTTCAGTCCTCAATCCTCAATCCTCAATCCTCAATCCTCAATCCTCATTCTTCAATCCTCAATACCCAATCCTCAATCTTCAATCCTCAACCCTCAATCCTCATTTCTCAAACCTAAATTCTCAACCCTCAGTCCTCAATCTCAATCCTCAATCCTCAATCCTCAATCCTCAATCCTCAATTCTCAATACTCAATCGTCAATCAATCAATCCTCAATCCTCAATCCTCATTTCTCAAACCTCGATCCTCAACCCGCAGTCCTCATCCTCAATTCTCAATTCTCAATCCTCAATCATCAATCCTCAATCTTCAATCCTCAATAATCAATCTCCAATCCTAGATACTCAATCCTCAATCCTCAATCCCCAATCTCCAATCCTCAATAATCAATCTCCAATCCTAGATCCTCAGCCCTCAATCCTCAATCCTCAATCCTCAACCCTCATTCTTCAATCCTCAATACCCAATCCTCAAACCTCAATCCTCAATCGCCAGTCCTCAATCTTCAATCCTCAGTGATCAATACTCAATCTTCAATACCCAATCATCAATCCTCAACCCTCAATCCTCAATCCTCAATCCTCAATCCTCAATCCTCATTTCTCAAACCTAAATTCTCAACCCTCAGTCCCCATCCTCAATCCTCAATCCTCAATCCTCAATCCTCAATCCTCAATTCTCAATACTCAATCTTCAATCCTCAATCCTCAATCCTCAATCCACATTTCTCAAACCTCAATCCTCAACCCTCAGTCCTCATCCTCAATTCTCAACTCTCAATCCTCAATCATCAATACTCAATCTTCAATCCTCAATCCTCAATCCTCAATCCTCAATCCTCAATTTTCAATCCTCAATCCTCAATCCTCAGACCTCAATCATCAATATTCAACCCTCAGTACTCGTCCTCAATCCACAACCCTCAATCCTCAATCCTCAATCCTCAATCCTCAATTCGCAATCCTCAATCCTCAATCCTCAGACCTCAAGAGTCAATACTCAACCCTCAGTCCTCGTCCTCAATCCACAACACTCAATCCTCAATCGTTAATCTTCATTCATCAATATTCAACCTTCAGTCCTCAATTCTCAATCCTGAATCCTCAATCCTCATTCTTCAATCCTCAATACCCAATCCTCAATCTTCAATCCTCAACCCTCAGTCCTCAATTCCCAATCCTCAATCCTCAGTCCTCAGTCCTCAAACCTCAATCCCCAACCCTCAGCCCTCATCCTCCATCCTCAATCCTTAATCATCAATCCTCAATCTTCAATCCTCAATATTCAATCTTCAACCCTCAATCATCAATCATCAATACTCAATCCTCAATCCTCAATCCTCAATCCTCAATCCTCAACTCTCGATCCTCAATCCTCAGTCCTCAGTCCTCAAACCTCAATCCTCAACCCTCAGCCCTCATCCTCCATCCTCAACCCTCAATCCTCAATCCTCAATCTTCAATCCTCAATTTTCAATCTTCAATCCTCAATCCTCAATCCTCAATCCTCAATCCTCAATCCTCATTCAACAGCGATCAATACTTAATCTTCAATACCCAATCATCAATCCTCAACCCTCAATCCTCAATCCTCAATCCTCAATCCTCATTTCTCAAACCTAAATTCTCAACCCTCAGTCCTCATCCTCAATCCTCAATCCTCAATCCTCAATCTTCAATCCTCAATTCTCAATACTCAATCTTCAATCCTCAATCCTCAATCCTCAATCCTCATTTCTCAAACCCCAATCCTCAACCCTCAGTCCTCATCCTCAATTCTCTATTCTCAATCCTCAATCATCAATCCTCAATCTTCAATCCTCAATAATCAATCTCCAATTCTGGATCCTCAATCCTCAATCCTCAATCCCCAATCTTCAATCCTCAATAATCAATCTCCAGTCCTAGATCCTCAACCCTCAATCCTCAATCCTCAATCCTCAATCCTCATTCTTCAATCCTCAATACCCAATCCTCAAACCTCAATCCTCAATCGCCAGTCCTCAATCTTCAATCCTCAATGCTCAATCCTCAGTCCTCAATCCTCAGTCCTCAATCCTCAATCCTCAAACCTCAATCCTCAACCGTCAGTCCTCGTCCTCAACCCTCAACCCTCAATCCTCAATCCTCACTCTTCAATCTCCAATCCTAGAGCCTCAATCCTCAATCCTCAATCCCCAATCTTCAGTCCTCAATAATCAATCTCCAATCCTAGATCCTCAATCCTCAATCCTCAATCCTCATTCTTCAATCCTCAATACCCAATCCTCAATCTTCAATCCTCTATCAACAATCCTTAATTCTCAATCCTCAATCCTCAGTCCTCAGCCGTCAATCCTCAATCCCCGAACTTCAGCCCCCATCCTCAATCCGCAGTCCTCAATCCTCAGTCCTCAGTCCTCAAACCTCAATCCTCAACCTTCAGACATCATCCTCAATCCTCAATCCTCAATCCTCAATCCTCAAAATTCAATCCTCAATACTCAATCTTCAATCCTCAATCCTCAGTCCTCAAACCTCAATTCTGAATCCTCAATACTCAACCTTCAATCCTCAATCCTCAGTCCTCAGTACTCAACCATCAATCCTCAATTCTAAATACTCAATAGAATACCCTGAATTCTCAGGATTCACTACTCAAACCTCAATCCTCAACCCTCAGCCCTCATCCTCCATCCTCAATCCTCAATCCTCAATCCTCAATCTTCAATCCTCAGTACTCAATATTCAATCCCCAATCCTCAATCCTCAATCCTCAATCCTCAATCCTCAGGCATCAATACTCAATCTTCAATACTCAATCCTCAATCCTCAATCCTCAGTCCTCAATCCTCAATCCTCAATCCTCAAACCTCAATCCTCTACCGTCAGTCCTCGTCCTCAATCCTCAAACCTCAATCCTCAATCCTCAGTATTCAATCATGAATACTCAATCTTAAATCCTCAATCCTCTATCCTCAATCTTCAATCCTCCACCCTCAATATTCAACACACAACCCTCAGCCATGAATCCTCAATACTCAACCATCAATCCTCAATTCCCAATACTCAATAGAATATCCTGAATCCTCATGGTTCAACACTCAATCCACAATATTCAATAATCAAATCTCAATCCTCAACCTTCAATCCTCAATACTCAATTTCAATCCTCAATCCTCAATTCTCAATCCTCAATACTCAATCCTCAAACGTCAATCCTCAATCCCCAATCCTCAATCTTCAATCCTCAATCCTCAATCCTCAATCCTCAATCATCAATCCTCAATCCTCAATCCTCAATCTTCAATCCTCAATCCTCAATCCTCATCCTCAATCCTCAATCTTCAATCCTCGATTCTCAATTCTCAATCCTCAATCCTCAATCCTCAATCCTCAATCTTCAATCCTCAATCCTCAGTACTCAATCCTCAATCCTCAATCTTCAATCCTCAATACTCAATCTTCAATCCTCAATCCTCAATCCTCAATCCTCAATCCTCAATCTTCAATCCTCGATTCTCAATTCTCAATCCTCAATCCTCAATCCTCAATCCTCAGTCCTCATTCTACAATCCTCAATACCCAATCCTCAATCTTCAATCTTCAACCTTCAATCCTCAATTCGCAATCCTCAATCCTCAATCCTCACACCTCAAGTGTCAATTCTCAACCCTCAGTCCTCGTCCTCAATCCACAACCCTCAATCCTCAATCCTCAATTTTCAATCATCAATATTCAATCTTCAATCCTCAATGCTCAATCCTCAATCCTCAATCCTCAACCCTCAATATTCAATCCTCAATCCTCAATTCTCAATTCTCAATCCTCAATCCTCAGTGACCAATACTCAATCTTCAATACCCAATCATCAATCCTCAACCCTCAATCCTCAATCCTCAATCCTCAATCCTCAATCCTCATTTCTCAAACCTAAATTCTCAACCCTCAGTACTCATCCTCAATCCTCAATCCTCAATCCTCAATTCTCAATACTCAATCTTCAATCCTCAATTCTCAATCCTCAATCCTCATTTCTCAAACCTCAATCCTCAATCCTCAATCCTCAATCCTCAATCCTCAATCTTCAATCCTCAATACTCAGTCCTCAATCCTCAATCCTCAATCCTCAAACCTCAATCCTCTACCGTCAGTCCTCGTCCTCAATCCTCAAACCTCAATCCTCAATCCTCAGTATTCAATCATGAATACTCAATCTTCAATCCTCAATCCTCTATCCTCAATCTTCAATCCTCCACCCTCAATATTCAACACACAACCCTCAGCCATGAATCCTCAATACTCAACCATCAATCCTCAATTCCCAACACTCAATAGAATATCCTGAATCCTCATGGTTCTATACTCAATCCACAATATTCAATAATCAAATCTCAATCCTCAACCTTCAATCCTCAATACTCAATTTCAATCCTCAATCCTCAATTCTCAATCCTCAATACTCAATCCTCAAACGTCAATCCTCAATCCCCAATCCTCAATCTTCAATCCTCAATCCTCAATCCTCAATCCTCAATCATCAATCCTCAATCCTCAATCCTCAATCTTCAATCCTCAATCCTCAATACTCAATCCTCAATCCTCAATCTTCAATCCTCAATACTCAATCTTCAATCCTCAATCCTCAATCCTCAATCCTCAATCCTCAATCTTCAATCCTCGATTCTCAATTCTCAATCCTCAATCCTCAATCCTCAATCCTCAGTCCTCATTCTACAATCCTCAATACCCAATCCTCAATCTTCAATCTTCAATCTTCAATCCTCAATTCGCAATCCTCAATCCTCAATCCTCACACCTCAAGTGTCAATTCTCAACCCTCAGTCCTCGTCCTCAATCCACAACCCTCAATCCTCAATCCTCAATTTTCAATCATCAATATTCAATCTTCAATCCTCAATGCTCAATCCTCAATCCTCAATCCTCAACCCTCAATATTCAATCCTCAATCCTCAATACTCAATCCTCAATCCTCAATCTTCAATCCTCAATACTCAATCTTCAATCCTCAATCCTCAATCCTCAATCCTCAATCCTCAATCTTCAATCCTCGATTCTCAATTTTCAATCCTCAATCCTCAATCCTCAATCCTCAGTCCTCATTCTACAATCCTCAATACCCAATCCTCAATCTTCAATCTTCAATCCTCAATTCGCAATCCTCAATCCTCAATCCTCAGACTTCAAGAGTCAATACTCAACCCTCAGTCCTCGTCCTCAATCCACAACCCTCAATCCTCAATCGTTAATCTTCATTCATCAATATTCAACCTTCAGTCCTCAATCCTCAATCCTCAATCCTCAATCCTCAATCCTCATTCTTCAATCCTCAATACCCAATCCTCAATCTTCAATCCTCAACCCTCAATCCTCATTTCTCAAACCTAAATTCTCAACCCTCAGTCCTCAATCTCAATCCTCAATCCTCAATCCTCAATCCTCAATCCTCAATTCTCAATACTCAATCGTCAATCAATCAATCCTCAATCCTCAATCCTCATTTCTCAAACCTCGATCCTCAACCCGCAGTCCTCATCCTCAATTCTCAATTCTCAATCCTCAATCATCAATCCTCAATCTTCAATCCTCAATAATCAATCTCCAATCCTAGATACTCAATCCTCAATCCTCAATCCCCAATCTCCAATCCTCAATAATCAATCTCCAATCCTAGATCCTCAGCCCTCAATCCTCAATCCTCAATCCTCAACCCTCATTCTTCAATCCTCAATACCCAATCCTCAAACCTCAATCCTCAATCGCCAGTCCTCAATCTTCAATCCTCAGTGATCAATACTCAATCTTCAATACCCAATCATCAATCCTCAACCCTCAATCCTCAATCCTCAATCCTCAATCCTCAATCCTCATTTCTCAAACCTAAATTCTCAACCCTCAGTCCCCATCCTCAGTCCTCAATCCTCAATCCTCAATCCTCAATCCTCAATTCTCAATACTCAATCTTCAATCCTCAATCCTCAATCCTCAATCCACATTTCTCAAACCTCAATCCTCAACCCTCAGTCCTCATCCTCAATTCTCAACTCTCAATCCTCAATCATCAATACTCAATCTTCAATCCTCAATCCTCAATCCTCAATCCTCAATCCTCAATTTTCAATCCTCAATCCTCAATCCTCAGACCTCAATCATCAATATTCAACCCTCAGTACTCGTCCTCAATCCACAACCCTCAATCCTCAATCCTCAATCCTCAATCCTCAATTCGCAATCCTCAATCCTCAATCCTCAGACCTCAAGAGTCAATACTCAACCCTCAGTCCTCGTCCTCAATCCACAACACTCAATCCTCAATCGTTAATCTTCATTCATCAATATTCAACCTTCAGTCCTCAATTCTCAATCCTGAATCCTCAATCCTCATTCTTCAATCCTCAATACCCAATCCTCAATCTTCAATCCTCAACCCTCAGTCCTCAATTCCCAATCCTCAATCCTCAGTACTCAGTCCTCAAACCTCAATCCCCAACCCTCAGCCCTCATCCTCCATCCTCAATACTTAATCATCAATCCTCAATCTTCAATCCTCAATATTCAATCTTCAACCCTCAATCATCAATCCTCAATACTCAATCCTCAATCCTCAATCCTCAATCCTCAATCCTCAACTCTCGATCCTCAATCCTCAGTCCTCAGTCCTCAAACCTCAATCCTCAACCCTCAGCCCTCATCCTCCATCCTCAACCCTCAATCCTCAATCCTCAATCTTCAATCCTCAATTTTCAATCTTCAATCCTCAATCCTCAATCCTCAATCCTCAATCCTCAATCCTCATTCAACAGTGATCAATACTTAATCTTCAATACCCAATCATCAATCCTCAACCCTCAATCCTCAATCCTCAATCCTCAATCCTCATTTCTCAAACCTAAATTCTCAACCCTCAGTCCTCATCCTCAATCCTCAATCCTCAATCCTCAATCTTCAATCCTCAATTCTCAATACTCAATCTTCAATCCTCAATCCTCAATCCTCAATCCTCATTTCTCAAACCCCAATCCTCAACCCTCAGTCCTCATCCTCAATTCTCTATTCTCAATCCTCAATCATCAATCCTCAATCTTCAATCCTCAATAATCAATCTCCAATTCTGGATCCTCAATCCTCAATCCTCAATCCCCAATCTTCAATCCTCAATAATCAATCTCCAGTCCTAGATCCTCAACCCTCAATCCTCAATCCTCAATCCTCAATCCTCATTCTTCAATCCTCAATACCCAATCCTCAAACCTCAATCCTCAATCGCCAGTCCTCAATCTTCAATCCTCAATGCTCAATCCTCAGTCCTCAATCCTCAGTCCTCAATCCTCAATCCTCAAACCTCAATCCTCAACCGTCAGTCCTCGTCCTCAACCCTCAACCCTCAATCCTCAATCCTCACTCTTCAATCTCCAATCCTAGAGCCTCAATCCTCAATCCTCAATCCCCAATCTTCAGTCCTCAATAATCAATCTCCAATCCTAGATCCTCAATCCTCAATCCTCAATCCTCATTCTTCAATCCTCAATACCCAATCCTCAATCTTCAATCCTCTATCAACAATCCTTAATTCTCAATCCTCAATCCTCAGTCCTCAGCCGTCAAACCTCAATCCCCGACCTTCAGCCCCCATCCTCAATCCGCAGTCCTCAATCCTCAGTCCTCAGTCCTCAAACCTCAATCCTCAACCTTCAGACATCATCCTCAATCCTCAATCCTCAATCCTCAATCCTCAAAATTCAATCCTCAATACTCAATCTTCAATCCTCAATCCTCAGTCCTCAAACCTCAATTCTGAATCCTCAATACTCAACCTTCAATCCTCAATCCTCAGTCCTCAGTACTCAACCATCAATCCTCAATTCTAAATACTCAATAGAATACCCTGAATTCTCAGGATTCACTACTCAAACCTCAATCCTCAACCCTCAGCCCTCATCCTCCATCCTCAATCCTCAATCCTCAATCCTCAATCTTCAATCCTCAGTACTCAATATTCAATCCCCAATCCTCAATCCTCAATCCTCAATCCTCAATCCTCAGGCATCAATACTCAATCTTCAATACTCAATCCTCAATCCTCAATCCTCAGTCCTCAATCCTCAATCCTCAATCCTCAAACCTCAATCCTCTACCGTCAGTCCTCGTCCTCAATCCTCAAACCTCAATCCTCAATCCTCAGTATTCAATCATGAATACTCAATCTTAAATCCTCAATCCTCTATCCTCAATCTTCAACCCTCCACCCTCAATATTCAACACACAACCCTCAGCCATGAATCCTCAATACTCAACCATCAATCCTCAATTCCCAATACTCAATAGAATATCCTGAATCCTCATGGTTCAACACTCAATCCACAATATTCAATAATCAAATCTCAATCCTCAACCTTCAATCCTCAATACTCAATTTCAATCCTCAATCCTCAATTCTCAATCCTCAATACTCAATCCTCAAACGTCAATCCTCAATCCCCAATCCTCAATCTTCAATCCTCAGTCCTCAATCCTCAATCCTCAATCATCAATCCTCAATCCTCAATCCTCAATCTTCAATCCTCAATCCTCAATCCTCATCCTCAATGCTCAATCTTCAATCCTCGATTCTCAATCCTCAATCTTCAATCCTCAATCCTCAATACTCAATCCTCAATCCTCAATCTTCAATCCTCAATACTCAATCTTCAATCCTCAATCCTCAATCCTCAATCCTCAATCCTCAATCTTCAATCCTCGATTCTCAATTCTCAATCCTCAATCCTCAATCCTCAATCCTCAGTCCTCATTCTACAATCCTCAATACCCAATCCTCAATCTTCAATCTTCAACCTTCAATCCTCAATTCGCAATCCTCAATCCTCAATCCTCACACCTCAAGTGTCAATTCTCAACCCTCAGTCCTCGTCCTCAATCCACAACCCTCAATCCTCAATCCTCAATTTTCAATCATCAATATTCAATCTTCAATCCTCAATGCTCAATCCTCAATCCTCAATCCTCAACCCTCAATATTCAATCCTCAATCCTCAATTCTCAATTCTCAATCCTCAATCCTCAGTGACCAATACTCAATCTTCAATACCCAATCATCAATCCTCAACCCTCAATCCTCAATCCTCAATCCTCAATCCTCAATCCTCATTTCTCAAACCTAAATTCTCAACCCTCAGTACTCATCCTCAATCCTCAATCCTCAATCCTCAATTCTCAATACTCAATCTTCAATCCTCAATTCTCAATCCTCAATCCTCATTTCTCAAACCTCAATCCTCAATCCTCAATCCTCAATCCTCAATCCTCAATCTTCAATCCTCAATACTCAGTCCTCAATCCTCAATCCTCAATCCTCAAACCTCAATCCTCTACCGTCAGTCCTCGTCCTCAATCCTCAAACCTCAATCCTCAATCCTCAGTATTCAATCATGAATACTCAATCTTCAATCCTCAATCCTCTATCCTCAATCTTCAATCCTCCACCCTCAATATTCAACACACAACCCTCAGCCATGAATCCTCAATACTCAACCATCAATCCTCAATTCCCAACACTCAATAGAATATCCTGAATCCTCATGGTTCTATACTCAATCCACAATATTCAATAATCAAATCTCAATCCTCAACCTTCAATCCTCAATACTCAATTTCAATCCTCAATCCTCAATTCTCAATCCTCAATACTCAATCCTCAAACGTCAATCCTCAATCCCCAATCCTCAATCTTCAATCCTCAATCCTCAATCCTCAATCCTCAATCATCAATCCTCAATCCTCAATCCTCAATCTTCAATCCTCAATCCTCAATACTCAATCCTCAATCCTCAATCTTCAATCCTCAATACTCAATCTTCAATCCTCAATCCTCAATCCTCAATCCTCAATCCTCAATCTTCAATCCTCGATTCTCAATTCTCAATCCTCAATCCTCAATCCTCAATCCTCAGTCCTCATTCTACAATCCTCAATACCCAATCCTCAATCTTCAATCTTCAATCTTCAATCCTCAATTCGCAATCCTCAATCCTCAATCCTCACACCTCAAGTGTCAATTCTCAACCCTCAGTCCTCGTCCTCAATCCACAACCCTCAATCCTCAATCCTCAATTTTCAATCATCAATATTCAATCTTCAATCCTCAATGCTCAATCCTCAATCCTCAATCCTCAACCCTCAATATTCAATCCTCAATCCTCAATACTCAATCCTCAATCCTCAATCTTCAATCCTCAATACTCAATCTTCAATCCTCAATCCTCAATCCTCAATCCTCAATCCTCAATCTTCAATCCACGATTCTCAATTTTCAATCCTCAATCCTCAATCCTCAATCCTCAGTCCTCATTCTACAATCCTCAATACCCAATCCTCAATCTTCAATCTTCAATCCTCAATTCGCAATCCTCAATCCTCAATCCTCAGACTTCAAGAGTCAATACTCAACCCTCAGTCCTCGTCCTCAATCCACAACCCTCAATCCTCAATCGTTAATCTTCATTCATCAATATTCAACCTTCAGTCCTCAATCCTCAATCCTCAATCCTCAATCCTCAATCCTCATTCTTCAATCCTCAATACCCAAACCTCAATCTTCAATCCTCAACCCTCAATCCTCATTTCTCAAACCTAAATTCTCAACCCTCAGTCCTCAATCTCAATCCTCAATCCTCAATCCTCAATCCTCAATCCTCAATTCTCAATACTCAATCGTCAATCAATCAATCCTCAATCCTCAATCCTCATTTCTCAAACCTCGATCCTCAACCCGCAGTCCTCATCCTCAATTCTCAATTCTCAATCCTCAATCATCAATCCTCAATCTTCAATCCTCAATAATCAATCTCCAATCCTAGATACTCAATCCTCAATCCTCAATCCCCAATCTCCAATCCTCAATAATCAATCTCCAATCCTAGATCCTCAGCCCTCAATCCTCAATCCTCAATCCTCAACCCTCATTCTTCAATCCTCAATACCCAATCCTCAAACCTCAATCCTCAATCGCCAGTCCTCAATCTTCAATCCTCAGTGATCAATACTCAATCTTCAATACCCAATCATCAATCCTCAACCCTCAATCCTCAATCCTCAATCCTCAATCCTCAATCCTCATTTCTCAAACCTAAATTCTCAACCCTCAGTCCCCATCCTCAGTCCTCAATCCTCAATCCTCAATCCTCAATCCTCAATTCTCAATACTCAATCTTCAATCCTCAATCCTCAATCCTCAATCCACATTTCTCAAACCTCAATCCTCAACCCTCAGTCCTCATCCTCAATTCTCAACTCTCAATCCTCAATCATCAATACTCAATCTTCAATCCTCAATCCTCAATCCTCAATCCTCAATCCTCAATTTTCAATCCTCAATCCTCAATCCTCAGACCTCAATCATCAATATTCAACCCTCAGTACTCGTCCTCAATCCACAACCCTCAATCCTCAATCCTCAATCCTCAATCCTCAATTCGCAATCCTCAATCCTCAATCCTCAGACCTCAAGAGTCAATACTCAACCCTCAGTCCTCGTCCTCAATCCACAACACTCAATCCTCAATCGTTAATCTTCATTCATCAATATTCAACCTTCAGTCCTCAATTCTCAATCCTGAATCCTCAATCCTCATTCTTCAATCCTCAATACCCAATCCTCAATCTTCAATCCTCAACCCTCAGTCCTCAATTCCCAATCCTCAATCCTCAGTCCTCAGTCCTCAAACCTCAATCCCCAACCCTCAGCCCTCATCCTCCATCCTCAATACTTAATCATCAATCCTCAATCTTCAATCCTCAATATTCAATCTTCAACCCTCAATCATCAATCCTCAATACTCAATCCTCAATCCTCAATCCTCAATCCTCAATCCTCAACTCTCGATCCTCAATCCTCAGTCCTCAGTCCTCAAACCTCAATCCTCAACCCTCAGCCCTCATCCTCCATCCTCAACCCTCAATCCTCAATCCTCAATCTTCAATCCTCAATTTTCAATCTTCAATCCTCAATCCTCAATCCTCAATCCTCAATCCTCAATCCTCATTCAACAGTGATCAATACTTAATCTTCAATACCCAATCATCAATCCTCAACCCTCAATCCTCAATCCTCAATCCTCAATCCTCATTTCTCAAACCTAAATTCTCAACCCTCAGTCCTCATCCTCAATCCTCAATCCTCAATCCTCAATCTTCAATCCTCAATTCTCAATACTCAATCTTCAATCCTCAATCCTCAATCCTCAATCCTCATTTCTCAAACCCCAATCCTCAACCCTCAGTCCTCATCCTCAATTCTCTATTCTCAATCCTCAATCATCAATCCTCAATCTTCAATCCTCAATAATCAATCTCCAATTCTGGATCCTCAATCCTCAATCCTCAATCCCCAATCTTCAATCCTCAATAATCAATCTCCAGTCCTAGATCCTCAACCCTCAATCCTCAATCCTCAATCCTCAATCCTCATTCTTCAATCCTCAATATCCAATCCTCAAACCTCAATCCTCAATCGCCAGTCCTCAATCTTCAATCCTCAATTCTCAATCCTCAATCCTCATTTCTCAAACCTCAATCCTCAATCCTCAATCCTCAATCCTCAATCCTCAATCTTCAATCCTCAATACTCAGTCCTCAATCCTCAATCCTCAATCCTCAAACCTCAATCCTCTACCGTCAGTCCTCGTCCTCAATCCTCAAACCTCAATCCTCAATCCTCAGTATTCAATCATGAATACTCAATCTTCAATCCTCAATCCTCTATCCTCAATCTTCAATCCTCCACCCTCAATATTCAACACACAACCCTCAGCCATGAATCCTCAATACTCAACCATCAATCCTCAATTCCCAACACTCAATAGAATATCCTGAATCCTCATGGTTCTATACTCAATCCACAATATTCAATAATCAAATCTCAATCCTCAACCTTCAATCCTCAATACTCAATTTCAATCCTCAATCCTCAATTCTCAATCCTCAATACTCAATCCTCAAACGTCAATCCTCAATCCCCAATCCTCAATCTTCAATCCTCAATCCTCAATCCTCAATCCTCAATCATCAATCCTCAATCCTCAATCCTCAATCTTCAATCCTCAATCCTCAATACTCAATCCTCAATCCTCAATCTTCAATCCTCAATACTCAATCTTCAATCCTCAATCCTCAATCCTCAATCCTCAATCCTCAATCTTCAATCCTCGATTCTCAATTCTCAATCCTCAATCCTCAATCCTCAATCCTCAGTCCTCATTCTACAATCCTCAATACCCAATCCTCAATCTTCAATCTTCAATCTTCAATCCTCAATTCGCAATCCTCAATCCTCAATCCTCACACCTCAAGTGTCAATTCTCAACCCTCAGTCCTCGTCCTCAATCCACAACCCTCAATCCTCAATCCTCAATTTTCAATCATCAATATTCAATCTTCAATCCTCAATGCTCAATCCTCAATCCTCAATCCTCAACCCTCAATATTCAATCCTCAATCCTCAATACTCAATCCTCAATCCTCAATCTTCAATCCTCAATACTCAATCTTCAATCCTCAATCCTCAATCCTCAATCCTCAATCCTCAATCTTCAATCCTCGATTCTCAATTTTCAATCCTCAATCCTCAATCCTCAATCCTCAGTCCTCATTCTACAATCCTCAATACCCAATCCTCAATCTTCAATCTTCAATCCTCAATTCGCAATCCTCAATCCTCAATCCTCAGACTTCAAGAGTCAATACTCAACCCTCAGTCCTCGTCCTCAATCCACAACCCTCAATCCTCAATCGTTAATCTTCATTCATCAATATTCAACCTTCAGTCCTCAATCCTCAATCCTCAATCCTCAATCCTCAATCCTCATTCTTCAATCCTCAATACCCAATCCTCAATCTTCAATCCTCAACCCTCAATCCTCATTTCTCAAACCTAAATTCTCAACCCTCAGTCCTCAATCTCAATCCTCAATCCTCAATCCTCAATCCTCAATCCTCAATTCTCAATACTCAATCGTCAATCAATCAATCCTCAATCCTCAATCCTCATTTCTCAAACCTCGATCCTCAACCCGCAGTCCTCATCCTCAATTCTCAATTCTCAATCCTCAATCATCAATCCTCAATCTTCAATCCTCAATAATCAATCTCCAATCCTAGATACTCAATCCTCAATCCTCAATCCCCAATCTCCAATCCTCAATAATCAATCTCCAATCCTAGATCCTCAGCCCTCAATCCTCAATCCTCAATCCTCAACCCTCATTCTTCAATCCTCAATACCCAATCCTCAAACCTCAATCCTCAATCGCCAGTCCTCAATCTTCAATCCTCAGTGATCAATACTCAATCTTCAATACCCAATCATCAATCCTCAACCCTCAATCCTCAATCCTCAATCCTCAATCCTCAATCCTCATTTCTCAAACCTAAATTCTCAACCCTCAGTCCCCATCCTCAGTCCTCAATCCTCAATCCTCAATCCTCAATCCTCAATTCTCAATACTCAATCTTCAATCCTCAATCCTCAATCCTCAATCCACATTTCTCAAACCTCAATCCTCAACCCTCAGTCCTCATCCTCAATTCTCAACTCTCAATCCTCAATCATCAATACTCAATCTTCAATCCTCAATCCTCAATCCTCAATCCTCAATCCTCAATTTTCAATCCTCAATCCTCAATCCTCAGACCTCAATCATCAATATTCAACCCTCAGTACTCGTCCTCAATCCACAACCCTCAATCCTCAATCCTCAATCCTCAATCCTCAATTCGCAATCCTCAATCCTCAATCCTCAGACCTCAAGAGTCAATACTCAACCCTCAGTCCTCGTCCTCAATCCACAACACTCAATCCTCAATCGTTAATCTTCATTCATCAATATTCAACCTTCAGTCCTCAATTCTCAATCCTGAATCCTCAATCCTCATTCTTCAATCCTCAATACCCAATCCTCAATCTTCAATCCTCAACCCTCAGTCCTCAATTCCCAATCCTCAATCCTCAGTCCTCAGTCCTCAAACCTCAATCCCCAACCCTCAGCCCTCATCCTCCATCCTCAATACTTAATCATCAATCCTCAATCTTCAATCCTCAATATTCAATCTTCAACCCTCAATCATCAATCCTCAATACTCAATCCTCAATCCTCAATCCTCAATCCTCAATCCTCAACTCTCGATCCTCAATCCTCAGTCCTCAGTCCTCAAACCTCAATCCTCAACCCTCAGCCCTCATCCTCCATCCTCAACCCTCAATCCTCAATCCTCAATCTTCAATCCTCAATTTTCAATCTTCAATCCTCAATCCTCAATCCTCAATCCTCAATCCTCAATCCTCATTCAACAGTGATCAATACTTAATCTTCAATACCCAATCATCAATCCTCAACCCTCAATCCTCAATCCTCAATCCTCAATCCTCATTTCTCAAACCTAAATTCTCAACCCTCAGTCCTCATCCTCAATCCTCAATCCTCAATCCTCAATCTTCAATCCTCAATTCTCAATACTCAATCTTCAATCCTCAATCCTCAATCCTCAATCCTCATTTCTCAAACCCCAATCCTCAACCCTCAGTCCTCATCCTCAATTCTCTATTCTCAATCCTCAATCATCAATCCTCAATCTTCAATCCTCAATAATCAATCTCCAATTCTGGATCCTCAATCCTCAATCCTCAATCCCCAATCTTCAATCCTCAATAATCAATCTCCAGTCCTAGATCCTCAACCCTCAATCCTCAATCCTCAATCCTCAATCCTCATTCTTCAATCCTCAATACCCAATCCTCAAACCTCAATCCTCAATCGCCAGTCCTCAATCTTCAATCCTCAATGCTCAATCCTCAGTCCTCAATCCTCAGTCCTCAATCCTCAATCCTCAAACCTCAATCCTCAACCGTCAGTCCTCGTCCTCAACCCTCAACCCTCAATCCTCAATCCTCACTCTTCAATCTCCAATCCTAGAGCCTCAATCCTCAATCCTCAATCCCCAATCTTCAGTCCTCAATAATCAATCTCCAATCCTAGATCCTCAATCCTCAATCCTCAATCCTCATTCTTCAATCCTCAATACCCAATCCTCAATCTTCAATCCTCTATCAACAATCCTTAATTCTCAATCCTCAATCCTCAGTCCTCAGCCGTCAAACCTCAATCCCCGACCTTCAGCCCCCATCCTCAATCCGCAGTCCTCAATCCTCAGTCCTCAGTCCTCAAACCTCAATCCTCAACCTTCAGACATCATCCTCAATCCTCAATCCTCAATCCTCAATCCTCAAAATTCAATCCTCAATACTCAATCTTCAATCCTCAATCCTCAGTCCTCAAACCTCAATTCTGAATCCTCAATACTCAACCTTCAATCCTCAATCCTCAGTCCTCAGTACTCAACCATCAATCCTCAATTCTAAATACTCAATAGAATACCCTGAATTCTCAGGATTCACTACTCAAACCTCAATCCTCAACCCTCAGCCCTCATCCTCCATCCTCAATCCTCAATCCTCAATCCTCAATCTTCAATCCTCAGTACTCAATATTCAATCCCCAATCCTCAATCCTCAATCCTCAATCCTCAATCCTCAGGCATCAATACTCAATCTTCAATACTCAATCCTCAATCCTCAATCCTCAGTCCTCAATCCTCAATCCTCAATCCTCAAACCTCAATCCTCTACCGTCAGTCCTCGTCCTCAATCCTCAAACCTCAATCCTCAATCCTCAGTATTCAATCATGAATACTCAATCTTAAATCCTCAATCCTCTATCCTCAATCTTCAATCCTCCACCCTCAATATTCAACACACAACCCTCAGCCATGAATCCTCAATACTCAACCATCAATCCTCAATTCCCAATACTCAATAGAATATCCTGAATCCTCATGGTTCAACACTCAATCCACAATATTCAATAATCAAATCTCAATCCTCAACCTTCAATCCTCAATACTCAATTTCAATCCTCAATCCTCAATTCTCAATCCTCAATACTCAATCCTCAAACGTCAATCCTCAATCCCCAATCCTCAATCTTCAATCCTCAATCCTCAATCCTCAATCCTCAATCATCAATCCTCAATCCTCAATCCTCAATCTTCAATCCTCAATCCTCAATCCTCATCCTCAATCCTCAATCTTCAATCCTCGATTCTCAATTCTCAATCCTCAATCCTCAATCCTCAATCCTCAATCTTCAATCCTCAATCCTCAATACTCAATCGTCAATCCTCAATCTTCAATCCTCAATACTCAATCTTCAATCCTCAATCCTCAATCCTCAATCCTCAATCCTCAATCTTCAATCCTCGATTCTCAATTCTCAATCCTCAATCCTCAATCCTCAATCCTCAGTCCTCATTCTACAATCCTCAATACCCAATCCTCAATCTTCAATCTTCAACCTTCAATCCTCAATTCGCAATCCTCAATCCTCAATCCTCACACCTCAAGTGTCAATTCTCAACCCTCAGTCCTCGTCCTCGATCCACAACCCTCAATCCTCAATCCTCAATTTTCAATCATCAATATTCAATCTTCAATCCTCAATGCTCAATCCTCAATCCTCAATCCTCAACCCTCAATATTCAATCCTCAATCCTCAATTCTCAATTCTCAATCCTCAATCCTCAGTGACCAATACTCAATCTTCAATACCCAATCATCAATCCTCAACCCTCAATCCTCAATCCTCAATCCTCAATCCTCAATCCTCATTTCTCAAACCTAAATTCTCAACCCTCAGTACTCATCCTCAATCCTCAATCCTCAATCCTCAATTCTCAATACTCAATCTTCAATCCTCAATTCTCAATCCTCAATCCTCATTTCTCAAACCTCAATCCTCAATCCTCAATCCTCAATCCTCAATCCTCAATCTTCAATCCTCAATACTCAGTCCTCAATCCTCAATCCTCAATCCTCAAACCTCAATCCTCTACCGTCAGTCCTCGTCCTCAATCCTCAAACCTCAATCCTCAATCCTCAGTATTCAATCATGAATACTCAATCTTCAATCCTCAATCCTCTATCCTCAATCTTCAATCCTCCACCCTCAATATTCAACACACAACCCTCAGCCATGAATCCTCAATACTCAACCATCAATCCTCAATTCCCAACACTCAATAGAATATCCTGAATCCTCATGGTTCTATACTCAATCCACAATATTCAATAATCAAATCTCAATCCTCAACCTTCAATCCTCAATACTCAATTTCAATCCTCAATCCTCAATTCTCAATCCTCAATACTCAATCCTCAAACGTCAATCCTCAATCCCCAATCCTCAATCTTCAATCCTCAATCCTCAATCCTCAATCCTCAATCATCAATCCTCAATCCTCAATCCTCAATCTTCAATCCTCAATCCTCAATACTCAATCCTCAATCCTCAATCTTCAATCCTCAATACTCAATCTTCAATCCTCAATCCTCAATCCTCAATCCTCAATCCTCAATCTTCAATCCTCGATTCTCAATTCTCAATCCTCAATCCTCAATCCTCAATCCTCAGTCCTCATTCTACAATCCTCAATACCCAATCCTCAATCTTCAATCTTCAATCTTCAATCCTCAATTCGCAATCCTCAATCCTCAATCCTCACACCTCAAGTGTCAATTCTCAACCCTCAGTCCTCGTCCTCAATCCACAACCCTCAATCCTCAATCCTCAATTTTCAATCATCAATATTCAATCTTCAATCCTCAATGCTCAATCCTCAATCCTCAATCCTCAACCCTCAATATTCAATCCTCAATCCTCAATACTCAATCCTCAATCCTCAATCTTCAATCCTCAATACTCAATCTTCAATCCTCAATCCTCAATCCTCAATCCTCAATCCTCAATCTTCAATCCACGATTCTCAATTTTCAATCCTCAATCCTCAATCCTCAATCCTCAGTCCTCATTCTACAATCCTCAATACCCAATCCTCAATCTTCAATCTTCAATCCTCAATTCGCAATCCTCAATCCTCAATCCTCAGACTTCAAGAGTCAATACTCAACCCTCAGTCCTCGTCCTCAATCCACAACCCTCAATCCTCAATCGTTAATCTTCATTCATCAATATTCAACCTTCAGTCCTCAATCCTCAATCCTCAATCCTCAATCCTCAATCCTCATTCTTCAATCCTCAATACCCAATCCTCAATCTTCAATCCTCAACCCTCAATCCTCATTTCTCAAACCTAAATTCTCAACCCTCAGTCCTCAATCTCAATCCTCAATCCTCAATCCTCAATCCTCAATCCTCAATTCTCAATACTCAATCGTCAATCAATCAATCCTCAATCCTCAATCCTCATTTCTCAAACCTCGATCCTCAACCCGCAGTCCTCATCCTCAATTCTCAATTCTCAATCCTCAATCATCAATCCTCAATCTTCAATCCTCAATAATCAATCTCCAATCCTAGATACTCAATCCTCAATCCTCAATCCCCAATCTCCAATCCTCAATAATCAATCTCCAATCCTAGATCCTCAGCCCTCAATCCTCAATCCTCAATCCTCAACCCTCATTCTTCAATCCTCAATACCCAATCCTCAAACCTCAATCCTCAATCGCCAGTCCTCAATCTTCAATCCTCAGTGATCAATACTCAATCTTCAATACCCAATCATCAATCCTCAACCCTCAATCCTCAATCCTCAATCCTCAATCCTCAATCCTCATTTCTCAAACCTAAATTCTCAACCCTCAGTCCCCATCCTCAGTCCTCAATCCTCAATCCTCAATCCTCAATCCTCAATTCTCAATACTCAATCTTCAATCCTCAATCCTCAATCCTCAATCCACATTTCTCAAACCTCAATCCTCAACCCTCAGTCCTCATCCTCAATTCTCAACTCTCAATCCTCAATCATCAATACTCAATCTTCAATCCTCAATCCTCAATCCTCAATCCTCAATCCTCAATTTTCAATCCTCAATCCTCAATCCTCAGACCTCAATCATCAATATTCAACCCTCAGTACTCGTCCTCAATCCACAACCCTCAATCCTCAATCCTCAATCCTCAATCCTCAATTCGCAATCCTCAATCCTCAATCCTCAGACCTCAAGAGTCAATACTCAACCCTCAGTCCTCGTCCTCAATCCACAACACTCAATCCTCAATCGTTAATCTTCATTCATCAATATTCAACCTTCAGTCCTCAATTCTCAATCCTGAATCCTCAATCCTCATTCTTCAATCCTCAATACCCAATCCTCAATCTTCAATCCTCAACCCTCAGTCCTCAATTCCCAATCCTCAATCCTCAGTCCTCAGTCCTCAAACCTCAATCCCCAACCCTCAGCCCTCATCCTCCATCCTCAATACTTAATCATCAATCCTCAATCTTCAATCCTCAATATTCAATCTTCAACCCTCAATCATCAATCCTCAATACTCAATCCTCAATCCTCAATCCTCAATCCTCAATCCTCAACTCTCGATCCTCAATCCTCAGTCCTCAGTCCTCAAACCTCAATCCTCAACCCTCAGCCCTCATCCTCCATCCTCAACCCTCAATCCTCAATCCTCAATCTTCAATCCTCAATTTTCAATCTTCAATCCTCAATCCTCAATCCTCAATCCTCAATCCTCAATCCTCATTCAACAGTGATCAATACTTAATCTTCAATACCCAATCATCAATCCTCAACCCTCAATCCTCAATCCTCAATCCTCAATCCTCATTTCTCAAACCTAAATTCTCAACCCTCAGTCCTCATCCTCAATCCTCAATCCTCAATCCTCAATCTTCAATCCTCAATTCTCAATACTCAATCTTCAATCCTCAATCCTCAATCCTCAATCCTCATTTCTCAAACCCCAATCCTCAACCCTCAGTCCTCATCCTCAATTCTCTATTCTCAATCCTCAATCATCAATCCTCAATCTTCAATCCTCAATAATCAATCTCCAATTCTGGATCCTCAATCCTCAATCCTCAATCCCCAATCTTCAATCCTCAATAATCAATCTCCAGTCCTAGATCCTCAACCCTCAATCCTCAATCCTCAATCCTCAATCCTCATTCTTCAATCCTCAATACCCAATCCTCAAACCTCAATCCTCAATCGCCAGTCCTCAATCTTCAATCCTCAATTCTCAATCCTCAATCCTCATTTCTCAAACCTCAATCCTCAATCCTCAATCCTCAATCCTCAATCCTCAATCTTCAATCCTCAATACTCAGTCCTCAATCCTCAATCCTCAATCCTCAAACCTCAATCCTCTACCGTCAGTCCTCGTCCTCAATCCTCAAACCTCAATCCTCAATCCTCAGTATTCAATCATGAATACTCAATCTTCAATCCTCAATCCTCTATCCTCAATCTTCAATCCTCCACCCTCAATATTCAACACACAACCCTCAGCCATGAATCCTCAATACTCAACCATCAATCCTCAATTCCCAACACTCAATAGAATATCCTGAATCCTCATGGTTCTATACTCAATCCACAATATTCAATAATCAAATCTCAATCCTCAACCTTCAATCCTCAATACTCAATTTCAATCCTCAATCCTCAATTCTCAATCCTCAATACTCAATCCTCAAACGTCAATCCTCAATCCCCAATCCTCAATCTTCAATCCTCAATCCTCAATCCTCAATCCTCAATCATCAATCCTCAATCCTCAATCCTCAATCTTCAATCCTCAATCCTCAATACTCAATCCTCAATCCTCAATCTTCAATCCTCAATACTCAATCTTCAATCCTCAATCCTCAATCCTCAATCCTCAATCCTCAATCTTCAATCCTCGATTCTCAATTCTCAATCCTCAATCCTCAATCCTCAATCCTCAGTCCTCATTCTACAATCCTCAATACCCAATCCTCAATCTTCAATCTTCAATCTTCAATCCTCAATTCGCAATCCTCAATCCTCAATCCTCACACCTCAAGTGTCAATTCTCAACCCTCAGTCCTCGTCCTCAATCCACAACCCTCAATCCTCAATCCTCAATTTTCAATCATCAATATTCAATCTTCAATCCTCAATGCTCAATCCTCAATCCTCAATCCTCAACCCTCAATATTCAATCCTCAATCCTCAATACTCAATCCTCAATCCTCAATCTTCAATCCTCAATACTCAATCTTCAATCCTCAATCCTCAATCCTCAATCCTCAATCCTCAATCTTCAATCCTCGATTCTCAATTTTCAATCCTCAATCCTCAATCCTCAATCCTCAGTCCTCATTCTACAATCCTCAATACCCAATCCTCAATCTTCAATCTTCAATCCTCAATTCGCAATCCTCAATCCTCAATCCTCAGACTTCAAGAGTCAATACTCAACCCTCAGTCCTCGTCCTCAATCCACAACCCTCAATCCTCAATCGTTAATCTTCATTCATCAATATTCAACCTTCAGTCCTCAATCCTCAATCCTCAATCCTCAATCCTCAATCCTCATTCTTCAATCCTCAATACCCAATCCTCAATCTTCAATCCTCAACCCTCAATCCTCATTTCTCAAACCTAAATTCTCAACCCTCAGTCCTCAATCTCAATCCTCAATCCTCAATCCTCAATCCTCAATCCTCAATTCTCAATACTCAATCGTCAATCAATCAATCCTCAATCCTCAATCCTCATTTCTCAAACCTCGATCCTCAACCCGCAGTCCTCATCCTCAATTCTCAATTCTCAATCCTCAATCATCAATCCTCAATCTTCAATCCTCAATAATCAATCTCCAATCCTAGATACTCAATCCTCAATCCTCAATCCCCAATCTCCAATCCTCAATAATCAATCTCCAATCCTAGATCCTCAGCCCTCAATCCTCAATCCTCAATCCTCAACCCTCATTCTTCAATCCTCAATACCCAATCCTCAAACCTCAATCCTCAATCGCCAGTCCTCAATCTTCAATCCTCAGTGATCAATACTCAATCTTCAATACCCAATCATCAATCCTCAACCCTCAATCCTCAATCCTCAATCCTCAATCCTCAATCCTCATTTCTCAAACCTAAATTCTCAACCCTCAGTCCCCATCCTCAGTCCTCAATCCTCAATCCTCAATCCTCAATCCTCAATTCTCAATACTCAATCTTCAATCCTCAATCCTCAATCCTCAATCCACATTTCTCAAACCTCAATCCTCAACCCTCAGTCCTCATCCTCAATTCTCAACTCTCAATCCTCAATCATCAATACTCAATCTTCAATCCTCAATCCTCAATCCTCAATCCTCAATCCTCAATTTTCAATCCTCAATCCTCAATCCTCAGACCTCAATCATCAATATTCAACCCTCAGTACTCGTCCTCAATCCACAACCCTCAATCCTCAATCCTCAATCCTCAATCCTCAATTCGCAATCCTCAATCCTCAATCCTCAGACCTCAAGAGTCAATACTCAACCCTCAGTCCTCGTCCTCAATCCACAACACTCAATCCTCAATCGTTAATCTTCATTCATCAATATTCAACCTTCAGTCCTCAATTCTCAATCCTGAATCCTCAATCCTCATTCTTCAATCCTCAATACCCAATCCTCAATCTTCAATCCTCAACCCTCAGTCCTCAATTCCCAATCCTCAATCCTCAGTCCTCAGTCCTCAAACCTCAATCCCCAACCCTCAGCCCTCATCCTCCATCCTCAATACTTAATCATCAATCCTCAATCTTCAATCCTCAATATTCAATCTTCAACCCTCAATCATCAATCCTCAATACTCAATCCTCAATCCTCAATCCTCAATCCTCAATCCTCAACTCTCGATCCTCAATCCTCAGTCCTCAGTCCTCAAACCTCAATCCTCAACCCTCAGCCCTCATCCTCCATCCTCAACCCTCAATCCTCAATCCTCAATCTTCAATCCTCAATTTTCAATCTTCAATCCTCAATCCTCAATCCTCAATCCTCAATCCTCAATCCTCATTCAACAGTGATCAATACTTAATCTTCAATACCCAATCATCAATCCTCAACCCTCAATCCTCAATCCTCAATCCTCAATCCTCATTTCTCAAACCTAAATTCTCAACCCTCAGTCCTCATCCTCAATCCTCAATCCTCAATCCTCAATCTTCAATCCTCAATTCTCAATACTCAATCTTCAATCCTCAATCCTCAATCCTCAATCCTCATTTCTCAAACCCCAATCCTCAACCCTCAGTCCTCATCCTCAATTCTCTATTCTCAATCCTCAATCATCAATCCTCAATCTTCAATCCTCAATAATCAATCTCCAATTCTGGATCCTCAATCCTCAATCCTCAATCCCCAATCTTCAATCCTCAATAATCAATCTCCAGTCCTAGATCCTCAACCCTCAATCCTCAATCCTCAATCCTCAATCCTCATTCTTCAATCCTCAATACCCAATCCTCAAACCTCAATCCTCAATCGCCAGTCCTCAATCTTCAATCCTCAATGCTCAATCCTCAGTCCTCAATCCTCAGTCCTCAATCCTCAATCCTCAAACCTCAATCCTCAACCGTCAGTCCTCGTCCTCAACCCTCAACCCTCAATCCTCAATCCTCACTCTTCAATCTCCAATCCTAGAGCCTCAATCCTCAATCCTCAATCCCCAATCTTCAGTCCTCAATAATCAATCTCCAATCCTAGATCCTCAATCCTCAATCCTCAATCCTCATTCTTCAATCCTCAATACCCAATCCTCAATCTTCAATCCTCTATCAACAATCCTTAATTCTCAATCCTCAATCCTCAGTCCTCAGCCGTCAAACCTCAATCCCCGACCTTCAGCCCCCATCCTCAATCCGCAGTCCTCAATCCTCAGTCCTCAGTCCTCAAACCTCAATCCTCAACCTTCAGACATCATCCTCAATCCTCAATCCTCAATCCTCAATCCTCAAAATTCAATCCTCAATACTCAATCTTCAATCCTCAATCCTCAGTCCTCAAACCTCAATTCTGAATCCTCAATACTCAACCTTCAATCCTCAATCCTCAGTCCTCAGTACTCAACCATCAATCCTCAATTCTAAATACTCAATAGAATACCCTGAATTCTCAGGATTCACTACTCAAACCTCAATCCTCAACCCTCAGCCCTCATCCTCCATCCTCAATCCTCAATCCTCAATCCTCAATCTTCAATCCTCAGTACTCAATATTCAATCCCCAATCCTCAATCCTCAATCCTCAATCCTCAATCCTCAGGCATCAATACTCAATCTTCAATACTCAATCCTCAATCCTCAATCCTCAGTCCTCAATCCTCAATCCTCAATCCTCAAACCTCAATCCTCTACCGTCAGTCCTCGTCCTCAATCCTCAAACCTCAATCCTCAATCCTCAGTATTCAATCATGAATACTCAATCTTAAATCCTCAATCCTCTATCCTCAATCTTCAATCCTCCACCCTCAATATTCAACACACAACCCTCAGCCATGAATCCTCAATACTCAACCATCAATCCTCAATTCCCAATACTCAATAGAATATCCTGAATCCTCATGGTTCAACACTCAATCCACAATATTCAATAATCAAATCTCAATCCTCAACCTTCAATCCTCAATACTCAATTTCAATCCTCAATCCTCAATTCTCAATCCTCAATACTCAATCCTCAAACGTCAATCCTCAATCCCCAATCCTCAATCTTCAATCCTCAATCCTCAATCCTCAATCCTCAATCATCAATCCTCAATCCTCAATCCTCAATCTTCAATCCTCAATCCTCAATCCTCATCCTCAATCCTCAATCTTCAATCCTCGATTCTCAATTCTCAATCCTCAATCCTCAATCCTCAATCCTCAATCTTCAATCCTCAATCCTCAATACTCAATCGTCAATCCTCAATCTTCAATCCTCAATACTCAATCTTCAATCCTCAATCCTCAATCCTCAATCCTCAATCCTCAATCTTCAATCCTCGATTCTCAATTCTCAATCCTCAATCCTCAATCCTCAATCCTCAGTCCTCATTCTACAATCCTCAATACCCAATCCTCAATCTTCAATCTTCAACCTTCAATCCTCAATTCGCAATCCTCAATCCTCAATCCTCACACCTCAAGTGTCAATTCTCAACCCTCAGTCCTGGTCCTCGATCCACAACCCTCAATCCTCAATCCTCAATTTTCAATCATCAATATTCAATCTTCAATCCTCAATGCTCAATCCTCAATCCTCAATCCTCAACCCTCAATATTCAATCCTCAATCCTCAATTCTCAATTCTCAATCCTCAATCCTCAGTGACCAATACTCAATCTTCAATACCCAATCATCAATCCTCAACCCTCAATCCTCAATCCTCAATCCTCAATCCTCAATCCTCATTTCTCAAACCTAAATTCTCAACCCTCAGTACTCATCCTCAATCCTCAATCCTCAATCCTCAATTCTCAATACTCAATCTTCAATCCTCAATTCTCAATCCTCAATCCTCATTTCTCAAACCTCAATCCTCAATCCTCAATCCTCAATCCTCAATCCTCAATCTTCAATCCTCAATACTCAGTCCTCAATCCTCAATCCTCAATCCTCAAACCTCAATCCTCTACCGTCAGTCCTCGTCCTCAATCCTCAAACCTCAATCCTCAATCCTCAGTATTCAATCATGAATACTCAATCTTCAATCCTCAATCCTCTATCCTCAATCTTCAATCCTCCACCCTCAATATTCAACACACAACCCTCAGCCATGAATCCTCAATACTCAACCATCAATCCTCAATTCCCAACACTCAATAGAATATCCTGAATCCTCATGGTTCTATACTCAATCCACAATATTCAATAATCAAATCTCAATCCTCAACCTTCAATCCTCAATACTCAATTTCAATCCTCAATCCTCAATTCTCAATCCTCAATACTCAATCCTCAAACGTCAATCCTCAATCCCCAATCCTCAATCTTCAATCCTCAATCCTCAATCCTCAATCCTCAATCATCAATCCTCAATCCTCAATCCTCAATCTTCAATCCTCAATCTTCAATACTCAATCCTCAATCCTCAATCTTCAATCCTCAATACTCAATCTTCAATCCTCAATCCTCAATCCTCAATCCTCAATCCTCAATCTTCAATCCTCGATTCTCAATTCTCAATCCTCAATCCTCAATCCTCAATCCTCAGTCCTCATTCTACAATCCTCAATACCCAATCCTCAATCTTCAATCTTCAATCTTCAATCCTCAATTCGCAATCCTCAATCCTCAATCCTCACACCTCAAGTGTCAATTCTCAACCCTCAGTCCTCGTCCTCAATCCACAACCCTCAATCCTCAATCCTCAATTTTCAATCATCAATATTCAATCTTCAATCCTCAATGCTCAATCCTCAATCCTCAATCCTCAACCCTCAATATTCAATCCTCAATCCTCAATACTCAATCCTCAATCCTCAATCTTCAATCCTCAATACTCAATCTTCAATCCTCAATCCTCAATCCTCAATCCTCAATCCTCAATCTTCAATCCTCGATTCTCAATTTTCAATCCTCAATCCTCAATCCTCAATCCTCAGTCCTCATTCTACAATCCTCAATACCCAATCCTCAATCTTCAATCTTCAATCCTCAATTCGCAATCCTCAATCCTCAATCCTCAGACTTCAAGAGTCAATACTCAACCCTCAGTCCTCGTCCTCAATCCACAACCCTCAATCCTCAATCGTTAATCTTCATTCATCAATATTCAACCTTCAGTCCTCAATCCTCAATCCTCAATCCTCAATCCTCAATCCTCATTCTTCAATCCTCAATACCCAATCCTCAATCTTCAATCCTCAACCCTCAATCCTCATTTCTCAAACCTAAATTCTCAACCCTCAGTCCTCAATCTCAATCCTCAATCCTCAATCCTCAATCCTCAATCCTCAATTCTCAATACTCAATCGTCAATCAATCAATCCTCAATCCTCAATCCTCATTTCTCAAACCTCGATCCTCAACCCGCAGTCCTCATCCTCAATTCTCAATTCTCAATCCTCAATCATCAATCCTCAATCTTCAATCCTCAATAATCAATCTCCAATCCTAGATACTCAATCCTCAATCCTCAATCCCCAATCTCCAATCCTCAATAATCAATCTCCAATCCTAGATCCTCAGCCCTCAATCCTCAATCCTCAATCCTCAACCCTCATTCTTCAATCCTCAATACCCAATCCTCAAACCTCAATCCTCAATCGCCAGTCCTCAATCTTCGATCCTCAGTGATCAATACTCAATCTTCAATACCCAATCATCAATCCTCAACCCTCAATCCTCAATCCTCAATCCTCAATCCTCAATCCTCATTTCTCAAACCTAAATTCTCAACCCTCAGTCCCCATCCTCAATCCTCAATCCTCAATCCTCAATCCTCAATCCTCAATTCTCAATACTCAATCTTCAATCCTCAATCCTCAATCCTCAATCCACATTTCTCAAACCTCAATCCTCAACCCTCAGTCCTCATCCTCAATTCTCAACTCTCAATCCTCAATCATCAATACTCAATCTTCAATCCTCAATCCTCAATCCTCAATCCTCAATCCTCAATTTTCAATCCTCAATCCTCAATCCTCAGACCTCAATCATCAATATTCAACCCTCAGTACTCGTCCTCAATCCACAACCCTCAATCCTCAATCCTCAATCCTCAATCCTCAATTCGCAATCCTCAATCCTCAATCCTCAGACCTCAAGAGTCAATACTCAACCCTCAGTCCTCGTCCTCAATCCACAACACTCAATCCTCAATCGTTAATCTTCATTCATCAATATTCAACCTTCAGTCCTCAATTCTCAATCCTGAATCCTCAATCCTCATTCTTCAATCCTCAATACCCAATCCTCAATCTTCAATCCTCAACCCTCAGTCCTCAATTCCCAATCCTCAATCCTCAGTCCTCAGTCCTCAAACCTCAATCCCCAACCCTCAGCCCTCATCCTCCATCCTCAATCCTTAATCATCAATCCTCAATCTTCAATCCTCAATATTCAATCTTCAACCCTCAATCATCAATCCTCAATACTCAATCCTCAATCCTCAATCCTCAATCCTCAATCCTCAACTCTCGATCCTCAATCCTCAGTCCTCAGTCCTCAAACCTCAATCCTCAACCCTCAGCCCTCATCCTCCATCCTCAACCCTCAATCCTCAATCCTCAATCTTCAATCCTCAATTTTCAATCTTCAATCCTCAATCCTCAATCCTCAATCCTCAATCCTCAATCCTCATTCAACAGTGATCAATACTTAATCTTCAATACCCAATCATCAATCCTCAACCCTCAATCCTCAATCCTCAATCCTCAATCCTCATTTCTCAAACCTAAATTCTCAACCCTCAGTCCTCATCCTCAATCCTCAATCCTCAATCCTCAATCTTCAATCCTCAATTCTCAATACTCAATCTTCAATCCTCAATCCTCAATCCTCAATCCTCATTTCTCAAACCCCAATCCTCAACCCTCAGTCCTCATCCTCAATTCTCTATTCTCAATCCTCAATCATCAATCCTCAATCTTCAATCCTCAATAATCAATCTCCAATTCTGGATCCTCAATCCTCAATCCTCAATCCCCAATCTTCAATCCTCAATAATCAATCTCCAGTCCTAGATCCTCAACCCTCAATCCTCAATCCTCAATCCTCAATCCTCATTCTTCAATCCTCAATACCCAATCCTCAAACCTCAATCCTCAATCGCCAGTCCTCAATCTTCAATCCTCAATGCTCAATCCTCAGTCCTCAATCCTCAGTCCTCAATCCTCAATCCTCAAACCTCAATCCTCAACCGTCAGTCCTCGTCCTCAACCCTCAACCCTCAATCCTCAATCCTCACTCTTCAATCTCCAATCCTAGAGCCTCAATCCTCAATCCTCAATCCCCAATCTTCAGTCCTCAATAATCAATCTCCAATCCTAGATCCTCAATCCTCAATCCTCAATCCTCATTCTTCAATCCTCAATACCCAATCCTCAATCTTCAATCCTCTATCAACAATCCTTAATTCTCAATCCTCAATCCTCAGTCCTCAGCCGTCAAACCTCAATCCCCGACCTTCAGCCCCCATCCTCAATCCGCAGTCCTCAATCCTCAGTCCTCAGTCCTCAAACCTCAATCCTCAACCTTCAGACATCATCCTCAATCCTCAATCCTCAATCCTCAATCCTCAAAATTCAATCCTCAATACTCAATCTTCAATCCTCAATCCTCAGTCCTCAAACCTCAATTCTGAATCCTCAATACTCAACCTTCAATCCTCAATCCTCAGTCCTCAGTACTCAACCATCAATCCCCAATTCTAAATACTCAATAGAATACCCTGAATTCTCAGGATTCACTACTCAAACCTCAATCCTCAACCCTCAGCCCTCATCCTCCATCCTCAATCCTCAATCCTCAATCCTCAATCTTCAATCCTCAGTACTCAATATTCAATCCCCAATCCTCAATCCTCAATCCTCAATCCTCAATCCTCAGGCATCAATACTCAATCTTCAATACTCAATCCTCAATCCTCAATCCTCAGTCCTCAATCCTCAATCCTCAATCCTCAAACCTCAATCCTCTACCGTCAGTCCTCGTCCTCAATCCTCAAACCTCAATCCTCAATCCTCAGTATTCAATCATGAATACTCAATCTTAAATCCTCAATCCTCTATCCTCAATCTTCAATCCTCCACCCTAAATATTCAACACACAACCCTCAGCCATGAATCCTCAATACTCAACCATCAATCCTCAATTCCCAATACTCAATAGAATATCCTGAATCCTCATGGTTCAACACTCAATCCACAATATTCAATAATCAAATCTCAATCCTCAACCTTCAATCCTCAATACTCAATTTCAATCCTCAATCCTCAATTCTCAATCCTCAATACTCAATCCTCAAACGTCAATCCTCAATCCCCAATCCTCAATCTTCAATCCTCAATCCTCAATCCTCAATCCTCAATCATCAATCCTCAATCCTCAATCCTCAATCTTCAATCCTCAATCCTCAATCCTCATCCTCAATCCTCAATCTTCAATCCTCGATTCTCAATTCTCAATCCTCAATCCTCAATCCTCAATCCTCAGTCCTCATTCTACAATCCTCAATACCCAATCCTCAATCTTCAATCCTCAACCCTCAATCCTCAATTCCCAATCCTCAATCCTCAGTCCTCAGTCCTCAAACCTCAATCCCCAACCCTCAGCCCTCATCCTCCATCCTCAATTCTTAATCATCAATCCTCAATCTTCAATCCTCAATATTCAATCTTCAACCCTCAATCATCAATCCTCAATTCTCAATCCTCAATCCTCAATCCTCAATCCTCAATCCTCAACTCTCGATCCTCAATCCTCAGTCCTCAGTCCTCAATCCTCAATCCTCAACCCTCAGCCCTCATCCTCCATCCTCAACCCTCAATCCTCAATCCTCAATCCTCAATACTCAGTGATCAATACTCAATCTTCAATACCCAATCATCAATCCTCAACCCTCAATCCTCAATCCTCAATCCTCAATCCTCATTTCTCAAACCTAAGTTCTCAACCCTCAGTCCTCATCCTCAATCCTCAATCCTCAATCCTCAATCCTCAATCCTCAATTCTCAATACTCAATCTTCAATCCTCAATCCTCAATCCTCAATCCTCATTTCTCAAACCTCGATCCTCAACCCTCAGTCCTCATCCTCAATTCTCAATTCTCAATCCTCAATCCTCAGTGACCAATACTCAATCTTCAATACCCAATCATCAATCCTCAACCCTCAATCCTCAATCCTCAATCCTCAATCCTCAATCCTCATTTCTCAAACCTAAATTCTCAACCCTCAGTACTCATCCTCAATCCTCAATCCTCAATCCTCAATTCTCAATACTCAATCTTCAATCCTCAATTCTCAATCCTCAATCCTCATTTCTCAAACCTCAATCCTCAATCCTCAATCCTCAATCCTCAATCCTCAATCTTCAATCCTCAATACTCAGTCCTCAATCCTCAATCCTCAATCCTCAAACCTCAATCCTCTACCGTCAGTCCTCGTCCTCAATCCTCAAACCTCAATCCGCAATCCTCAGTATTCAATCATGAATACTCAATCTTCAATCCTCAATCCTCTATCCTCAATCTTCAATCCTCCACCCTCAATATTCAACACACAACCCTCAGCCATGAATCCTCAATACTCAACCATCAATCCTCAATTCCCAACACTCAATAGAATATCCTGAATCCTCATGGTTCTATACTCAATCCACAATATTCAATAATCAAATCTCAATCCTCAACCTTCAATCCTCAATACTCAATTTCAATCCTCAATCCTCAATTCTCAATCCTCAATACTCAATCCTCAAACGTCAATCCTCAATCCCCAATCCTCAATCTTCAATCCTCAATCCTCAATCCTCAATCCTCAATCATCAATCCTCAATCCTCAATCCTCAATCCTCAATCTTCAATCCTCAATCCTCAATACTCAATCCTCAATCCTCAATCTTCAATCCTCAATACTCAATCTTCAATCCTCAATCCTCAATCCTCAATCCTCAATCCTCAATCTTCAATCCTCGATTCTCAATTCTCAATCCTCAATCCTCAATCCTCAATCCTCAGTCCTCATTCTACAATCCTCAATACCCAATCCTCAATCTTCAATCTTCAATCTTCAATCCTCAATTCGCAATCCTCAATCCTCAATCCTCACACCTCAAGTGTCAATTCTCAACCCTCAGTCCTCGTCCTCAATCCACAACCCTCAATCCTCAATCCTCAATATTCAATCATCAATATTCAATCTTCAATCCTCAATGCTCAATCCTCAATCCTCAATCCTCAACCCTCAATATTCAATCCTCAATCCTCAATACTCAATCCTCAATCCTCAATCTTCAATCCTCAATACTCAATCTTCAATCCTCAATCCTCAATCCTCAATCCTCAATCCTCAATCTTCAATCCTCGATTCTCAATTTTCAATCCTCAATCCTCAATCCTCAATCCTCAGTCCTCATTCTACAATCCTCAATACCCAATCCTCAATCTTCAATCTTCAATCCTCAATTCGCAATCCTCAATCCTCAATCCTCAGACTTCAAGAGTCAATACTCAACCCTCAGTCCTCGTCCTCAATCCACAACCCTCAATCCTCAATCGTTAATCTTCATTCATCAATATTCAACCTTCAGTCCTCAATCCTCAATCCTCAATCCTCAATCCTCAATCCTCATTCTTCAATCCTCAATACCCAATCCTCAATCTTCAATCCTCAACCCTCAATCCTCATTTCTCAAACCTAAATTCTCAACCCTCAGTCCTCAATCTCAATCCTCAATCCTCAATCCTCAATCCTCAATCCTCAATTCTCAATACTCAATCGTCAATCAATCAATCCTCAATCCTCAATCCTCATTTCTCAAACCTCGATCCTCAACCCTCAGTCCTCATCCTCAATTCTCAATTCTCAATCCTCAATCATCAATCCTCAATCTTCAATCCTCAATAATCAATCTCCAATCCTAGATCCTCAATCCTCAATCCTCAATCCCCAATCTCCAATCCTCAATAATCAATCTCCAATCCTAGATCCTCAGCCCTCAATCCTCAATCCTCAATCCTCAACCCTCATTCTTCAATCCTCAATACCCAATCCTCAATCCTCAATCCTCAATCGCCAGTCCGCAATCTTCAATCCTCAGTGATCAATACTCAATCTTCAATACCCAATCATCAATCCTCAACCCTCAATCCTCAATCCTCAATCCTCAATCCTCAATCCTCATTTCTCAAACCTAAATTCTCAACCCTCAGTCCCCATCCTCAATCCTCAATCCTCAATCCTCAATCCTCAATCCTCAATTCTCAATACTCAATCTTCAATCCTCAATCCTCAATCCTCAATCCACATTTCTCAAACCTCAATCCTCAACCCTCAGTCCTCATCCTCAATTCTCAACTCTCAATCCTCAATCATCAATCCTCAATCTTCAATCCTCAATAATCAATCTCCAATTCTAGATCCTCAATCCTCAATCCTCAATCCCCAATCTTCAATCCTCAATAATCAATCTCCAATCCTAGATCCTCAACCCACAATCCTCAATCCTCAATCCTCAATCCTCATTCTTCAATCCTCAATACCCAATCCTCAAACCTCAATCCTCAATCGCCAGTCCTCAATCTTCAATCCTCAATGCTCAATCCTCAATCCTCAATCCTCAGTCCTCAATCCTCAATCCTCAATCCTCAATCTTCAATCCTCAATCCTCAATCCTCAATCCTCAGCCCTCAAACCTCAATTCTGAATCCTCAATACTCAACCTTCAATCCTCAATCCTCAGTCCTCAGTACTCGACCATCAATCCTCAATTCACAATACTCAATAGAATATCCCGAATTCTCAGGATTCAATACTCAAACCTCTATCCTCAATCCTCAGCCCTCATCCTCCATCCTCAATCCTCAATCCTCAGTCCTCAATCTTCAATACTCAGTACTCAATATTCAATCACCAATCCTCAATCCTCATTCTTCAATCCTCAATACCCAATCCTCAATCGTCAATCCTCAACCCTCAATCCTCAATTCCCAATCCTCAATCCTCAGTCCTCAGTCCTCAAACCTCAATCCCCAACCCTCAGCCCTCATCCTCCATCCTCAATCCTTAATCATCAATCCTCAATCTTCAATCCTCAATATTCAATCTTCAACACTCAATCATCAATCCTCAATTCTCAATCCTCAATCCTCAATCCTCAATCCTCAATCCTCAACTCTCGATCCTCAATCCTCAGTCCTCAGTCCTCAAACCTCAATCCTCAACCCTCAGCCCTCATCCTCCATCCTCAACCCTCAATCCTCAATCCTCAATCCTCAATACTCAGTGATCAATACTCAATCTTCAATACCCAATCATCAATCCTCAACCCTCAATCCTCAATCCTCAATCCTCAATCCTCATTTCTCAAACCTAAGTTCTCAACCCTCAGTCCTCATCCTCAATCCTCAATCCTCAATCCTCAATCCTCAATTCTCAATACTCAATCTTCAATCCTCAATCCTCAATCCTCAATCCTCATTTCTCAAACCTCGATCCTCAACCCTCAGTCCTCATCCTCAATTCTCAATTCTCAATCCTCAATCCTCAGTGACCAATACTCAATCTTCAATACCCAATCATCAATCCTCAACCCTCAATCCTCAATCCTCAATCCTCAATCCTCAATCCTCATTTCTCAAACCTAAATTCTCAACCCTCAGTACTCATCCTCAATCCTCAATCCTCAATCCTCAATTCTCAATACTCAATCTTCAATCCTCAATTCTCAATCCTCAATCCTCATTTCTCAAACCTCAATCCTCAATCCTCAATCCTCAATCCTCAATCCTCAATCTTCAATCCTCAATACTCAGTCCTCAATCCTCAATCCTCAATCCTCAAACCTCAATCCTCTACCGTCAGTCCTCGTCCTCAATCCTCAAACCTCAATCCGCAATCCTCAGTATTCAATCATGAATACTCAATCTTCAATCCTCAATCCTCTATCCTCAATCTTCAATCCTCCACCCTCAATATTCAACACACAACCCTCAGCCATGAATCCTCAATACTCAACCATCAATCCTCAATTCCCAACACTCAATAGAATATCCTGAATCCTCATGGTTCTATACTCAATCCACAATATTCAATAATCAAATCTCAATCCTCAACCTTCAATCCTCAATACTCAATTTCAATCCTCAATCCTCAATTCTCAATCCTCAATACTCAATCCTCAAACGTCAATCCTCAATCCCCAATCCTCAATCTTCAATCCTCAATCCTCAATCCTCAATCCTCAATCATCAATCCTCAATCCTCAATCCTCAATCTTCAATCCTCAATCCTCAATACTCAATCCTCAATCCTCAATCTTCAATCCTCAATACTCAATCTTCAATCCTCAATCCTCAATCCTCAATCCTCAATCCTCAATCTTCAATCCTCGATTCTCAATTCTCAATCCTCAATCCTCAATCCTCAATCCTCAGTCCTCATTCTACAATCCTCAATACCCAATCCTCAATCTTCAATCTTCAATCTTCAATCCTCAATTCGCAATCCTCAATCCTCAATCCTCACACCTCAAGTGTCAATTCTCAACCCTCAGTCCTCGTCCTCAATCCACAACCCTCAATCCTCAATCCTCAATATTCAATCATCAATATTCAATCTTCAATCCTCAATGCTCAATCCTCAATCCTCAATCCTCAACCCTCAATATTCAATCCTCAATCCTCAATACTCAATCCTCAATCCTCAATCTTCAATCCTCAATACTCAATCTTCAATCCTCAATCCTCAATCCTCAATCCTCAATCCTCAATCTTCAATCCTCGATTCTCAATTTTCAATCCTCAATCCTCAATCCTCAATCCTCAGTCCTCATTCTACAATCCTCAATACCCAATCCTCAATCTTCAATCTTCAATCCTCAATTCGCAATCCTCAATCCTCAATCCTCAGACTTCAAGAGTCAATACTCAACCCTCAGTCCTCGTCCTCAATCCACAACCCTCAATCCTCAATCGTTAATCTTCATTCATCAATATTCAACCTTCAGTCCTCAATCCTCAATCCTCAATCCTCAATCCTCAATCCTCATTCTTCAATCCTCAATACCCAATCCTCAATCTTCAATCCTCAACCCTCAATCCTCATTTCTCAAACCTAAATTCTCAACCCTCAGTCCTCAATCTCAATCCTCAATCCTCAATCCTCAATCCTCAATCCTCAATTCTCAATACTCAATCGTCAATCAATCAATCCTCAATCCTCAATCCTCATTTCTCAAACCTCGATCCTCAACCCTCAGTCCTCATCCTCAATTCTCAATTCTCAATCCTCAATCATCAATCCTCAATCTTCAATCCTCAATAAACAATCTCCAATCCTAGATCCTCAATCCTCAATCCTCAATCCCCAATCTCCAATCCTCAATAATCAATCTCCAATCCTAGATCCTCAGCCCTCAATCCTCAATCCTCAATCCTCAACCCTCATTCTTCAATCCTCAATACCCAATCCTCAAACCTCAATCCTCAATCGCCAGTCCTCAATCTTCAATCCTCAGTGATCAATACTCAATCTTCAATACCCAATCATCAATCCTCAACCCTCAATCCTCAATCCTCAATCCTCAATCCTCAATCCTCATTTCTCAAACCTAAATTCTCAACCCTCAGTCCCCATCCTCAATCCTCAATCCTCAATCCTCAATCCTCAATCCTCAATTCTCAATACTCAATCTTCAATCCTCAATCCTCAATCCTCAATCCACATTTCTCAAACCTCAATCCTCAACCCTCAGTCCTCATCCTCAATTCTCAACTCTCAATCCTCAATCATCAATCCTCAATCTTCAATCCTCAATAATCAATCTCCAATTCTAGATCCTCAATCCTCAATCCTCAATCCCCAATCTTCAATCCTCAATAATCAATCTCCAATCCTAGATCCTCAACCCACAATCCTCAATCCTCAATCCTCAATCCTCATTCTTCAATCCTCAATACCCAATCCTCAAACCTCAATCCTCAATCGCCAGTCCTCAATCTTCAATCCTCAATGCTCAATCCTCAATCCTCAATCCTCAGTCCTCAATCCTCAATCCTCAATCCTCAATCTTCAATCCTCAATCCTCAATCCTCAATCCTCAGCCCTCAAACCTCAATTCTGAATCCTCAATACTCAACCTTCAATCCTCAATCCTCAGTCCTCAGTACTCGACCATCAATCCTCAATTCACAATACTCAATAGAATATCCCGAATTCTCAGGATTCAATACTCAAACCTCTATCCTCAATCCTCAGCCCTCATCCTCCATCCTCAATCCTCAATCCTCTGTCCTCAATCTTCAATACTCAGTACTCAATATTCAATCACCAATCCTCAATCCTCATTCTTCAATCCTCAATCCTCAATCCTCAATCCACATTTCTCAAACCTCAATCCTCAACCCTCAGTCCTCATCCTCAATTCTCAATTCTCAATCCCCAATCATCAATCCTCAATCTTCAATCCTCAATAATCAATCTCCAATTCTAGATCCTCAATCCTCAATCCTCAATCCCCAATCTTCAATCCTCAATAATCAATCTCCAATCCTAGTTCCTCAACCCACAATCCTCAATCCTCAATCCTCAATCCTCATTCTTCAATCCTCAATACCCAATCCTCAAACCTCAATCCTCAATCGCCAGTCCTCAATCTTCAATCCTCAATGCTCAATCCTCAATCCTCAATCCTCAGTCCTCAATCCTCAACCCTCAAACCTCAATCCTCAACCGTCAGTCCTCGTCCTCAATCCTCAACCCTCAATCCTCAATCCTCAATCTTCAACCCTCAATATTCAATCTTCAATACTCAATCCTCAATCCTCAATCCTCGATCCTCAATCCTCAATCCTCAGTGATCAATACTCAATCTTCAATACCCAATCATCAATCCTCAACCCTCAAACCTCAATCCTCAATCCTCAATCCTCATTTCTCAAACCTAAATT
>NW_027480897.1:0-86214 GCF_051401765.1 Calliopsis andreniformis | reverse complement strand
CAATCCTGAATACTCAATCTTCAATCCTCAATCCTCAATCCTCAATCCTCAATCCTCAATCCTCAATCACCAATCCTCAATCTTCAATACTCAATCCTCAAGCCTCAATCCTCAATCCTCAATACTCAACCATCAATCCTCAATTCTCAATACTCAATAGAATATCCTGAATTCTCAGGGATCTATACTCAAACCTCAATCCTCAACCCTGAGCCCTCATTCACATTCCTCAATCCTCAATCCTCAATCCTCAATTCTCAATCCTCAATCCTCAGCCCTCAGTCCTCAAACCTCAATCCTCAACCCTCAGCCCACATCCTCAATCTTCAATCCTCAATCCTCAATTCTCAATCCCCAATCCTCAATCTTCAATCCTCAATACTCTATCTTCAATCCTCAATCCTCAATCCTCAATCCTCAATCCTCAATCCTCAATCCTCATTCTTCAATCCTCAGTACCCAATCCTCAATCTTCAATCCTCAATCCTCAATCCTCAATTCTCAATCCTCAATCCTCAATCCTCAGTCCTCGAACCTCAATTCTGAATCCGCATTCCTGAATCCTCAATCTTCAGCCCTCAGTCATCAACAGTCAGTTGTCAATCCTCAATCCTCAATAGAATATCCTCAGTTCGCAGTTTTCAATACTCAATACTCAATCTGCAATCTTCAAACCACTATCCACAATCATCAATTCTCATCACTCAACACTCTACACTCAGTCCTCAATGCTCAATCCTCAATCCTCAATTCTCAATCTTCAATCCTCAATACTGAATCTTCAATCCACAATCCTCAATCCTCAATACTGAATCCTCAATCCTCAATCTTCAATCCTCAGTCCCCAATCCTCAATCTTCAATCCTCAATACTCAATCCTCAATCCTCAATCCTCAATCCTCAACCCTCAATCCTGAATACTCAATCTTCAATCCTCAATCCTCAATCCTCAATCCTCAATCCTCAATCCTCAATCATCTATCCTCAATCTTCAATACTCAATCCTCAATCCTCAATCCTCAATCCTCAATACTCAACCATCAATCCTCAGTTCTCAATACTCAATAGAATATCCTGAATTCTCAGGGTTCTATACTCAAACCTCAATCCTCAGCCCTGAGCCCTCATTCACAATCCTCAATCCTCAATCCTCAATCCTCAATTCTCAATCCTCAATCCTCAGCTCTCAGTCCTCAAACCTCAATCCTCAACCCTCAGCCCACATCCTCAATCTTCAATCCTCAATCCTCAATCCTCAATCCCCAATCCTCAATCTTCAATCCTCAATACTCTTTCTTCAATCCTCAATACTCAATCCTCAATCTTCAATCCTCATTCTTCAATCCTCAATACCCAATCCTCTATCTTCAATCCTCAATCCTCAATCCTCAATTCTCAATCCTCAATCCTCAATCCTCAGACCTCAAACATCAATACTCAGCCCTCAGTCCTCGTCCTCAATCCACAACACTCAATCCTCAATCCTCAATCTTCAATCCTCAATCCTCAATCCTCAATCCTCAATCGTGATTCTTCAATCCTCAATACCCAATCCTCAATCTTCAATCCTCAATCCTCAATCCTCAATTCTCAATCCTCAATCCTCAATCCTCAGTCCTCGAACCTCAATTCTGAATCCGCGTTCCTGAATCCTCAATCTTCAGCCCTCAGTCATCAACAATCAGTTGTCAATCCTCAATCCCCAATAGAATATCCTCAGTTCGCAGTTTTCAATACTCAATACTCAATCTGCAATCTTCAAACCACTATCCACAATCACAAATTCTCATCACTCAAACCTCAACACTCAGTCCTCAATGCTCAATCCTCAATCCTCAATTCTCAATCTTCAATCCTCAATACTGAATCTTCAATCCACAATCCTCAATCCTCAATCCTCAATCTTCAATCCTCAGTCCCCAATCCTCAATCTTCAATCCTCAATACTCAATCCTCAATCCTCAATCCTCAACCCTCAATCCTGAATACTCAATCTTCAATCCTCAATCCTCAATCCTCAATCTTCAATCCCCAATCCTCAATCATCAATCCTCAATCTTCAATACTCAATCCTCAATCCTCAGTCCTCAATCCTCAATGCTCAAACATCAATCCTCAATTCTCAATACTCAATAGAATATCCTGAATTCTCAGGATTCTATACTCAAACCTCAATCCTCAACCCTGAGCCCTCATTCACAATCCTCAATCCTCAATCCTCAATCCTCAATTCTCAATCCTCAATCCTCAGCCCTCAGTCCTCAAACCTCAATCCTCAACCCTCAGACCTCATCCTCAATCTTCAATCCTCAATCCTCAATCCTCAATCCCCAATCCTCAATCTTCAATCCTCAATACTCAATCTTCAATCCTCAATCCTCAATCCTCAATCCTCAATCCTCATTCTTCAATCCTCAATACCCAATCCTCAATCTTCAATCGTCAATCCTCAATCCTCAATTCTCAATCCTCAACCCTCAGTCCTCAGTCCTCAATCTTCAATCCTCAACCCTCAATCCTCAATCCTCAATCCTCATTCTTCAATCCTCAATCCTCAATCCTCAATCCTCAACCCACCTCACCTCAATCCTCAATCTCACCTCAATCTTCAATCCTCAATCCTCAAACCTCAATCCTCATTGTTCAATCCTCAATACCCAATCCTCAATCTTCAATCCTCAATCCTCAATCCTCAATTCTCAATCCTCAATCCTCAATCCTCAGACCACAAACATCAATACGCAGCCCTCAGTCCTCGTCCTCAATCCACAACACTCAATCCTCAATCCTCAATCTTCAATCCTCAATCCTCAATCCTCAATCCTCAATCCTCATTCCTCAATCCTCAATCCTCAATCCTCAATCATCAATCTTCAATCCTCAATACTCAATCTTCAATCCTCTATCCTCAATCCTCAATCCTCAATCCCCAATCCTCAATACTCAACCGTCAACCTTCAATCCTCAATACTCAATCTTCAATCCTCAATCCTCAATCCTCAATCCTCAATCCTCATTCTTCATTCCTCAATACCCAATCCTCAATCTTCAATCCTCAATCCTCAATCTTCAATCCTCAATACTCAATCTTCAATCCTCAATCTTCAATCCTCAATCCTCAATCCTCAATCCCCAATCATCAATCTTCAATCCTCAATACTCAATCTTCAGTCCTCAATCCACAAACCTCAATCCTCAATCCTCAATCCTCAATCCTCAATCCTCATTCTTCAATCCTCAATACCCAATCCTCAATCTTCAATCCTCAATCCTCAATCCTCAATTCTCAATCCTCAACCCTCAGTCCTCAGTCCTCTAACGTCAACCCTCAACACTCAGCCCTCATCCCCAATCCTTAGTTCTCAATCCTCAATCCTCAATTTTCAATCCTCAATACTCAATCTTCAACCCTCAATCCTCATTCCTCAAACCTCAATCCCAAATCCTCGATCCTGAATCCTCAATCTTCAGCTCTCAGTCCTCAAAAATCAATTGTCAATCCTTAATCCTCAATAGAATATCCTCAATTCACAGATTTCAATACTCAATCCCCATTCTTCAATCTTCAAATCTCAATCCACAAACATCAGTTCTCGTCACTCAACCATCAACACTCAGTCCTCAATCTTCAATCCTCATTCCTCAATCCTCAATATTCAATCCTCAATACTCAATCCTCAATACTCAATCCACAATTCACAATCCTCAGTACTCAATCCTCAATCGCCAATCCTTAATCCCCAATCCTCAATCTTCAATCCTCAATCCTCAATCCTCAATGCTCAATCCGCAATATTCAACACACAACCCTCAACCATCAATCCTCAATACTCAACCATCAATCCACAGTTCTCAACACTCAATAGAATATCCTGAATTCTCATGGTGCAATACTCAATAAACAAAATTCAATAATCAAATCTCAGTCCTCAAACATCAATTCTCAACACTCAATCCTCAATACTCAGTCCTCTGTCTTCAATCCTCCATCCTCAATCCTCAATCGTCAAGCGTCAATCCTCAATTCTCAATCCTCAACCCTCAATCCTCAGTCCTCAAACCTCAATCCGGAATCCTCAAACCTGAATCCTCAATCTTCAGCCGTCGGTCCACAACAATCAATTGTCAATTCTCAATCCTCAATAGAATATCCTCAAATCACACAGTTTTCAATACCCAATCCCCATTTTTCAATCTTCAAATCTCAATCCACAAACATCAATTCTCATCACTCAACCCTCAACACTCAGTCATCAATCTTCAATCCTCAATCCTCAATCCTCAATCTTCAATCCTCAATACTCAATCTTCAATCCTCAATCCTCAATTCTCAATCTTCAATACTCAACCCTCAATCCTCAATCCACAATCCTCAATCCTCAATCCTCATTCTTCAATAATCAATACCCAATCCTCAATCTTCAATCCTGAATCCTCAATCCTCAATTCTCAATCCTCAATCCTCTATCCTCAGACCTCAAACATCAATACTCAAACCTCAGTCCTCGTCCTCAATCCACAACCCTCAATCCACATTCCTCAATCTTCAATCCTCATTCCTCAATCCTCAATCCTCAATCCTCAGTCCTCAAACCTCAATGCTGAATCCTCAATCCTGAATCCTCAATCTTCAGACCTCAGTCATCAACAATCAGTTGTCAATCCTCAATCCTCCATAGAATATCCTCAGTTCAGAGTTAGCAATACGCAATACTCAGTCTGCAATCTTCAAATCTCTATCCACAAACATCAATTCTCATCACTCAACCCTCAACACTCAGTCCTCAATGTTCAATCCTCAATTCTCAATTCTCAATCTTCAATCCCTTTCAATACTGACCCTTCAATCCTCAGTCCGCAATCCTCAATCCACAATCCTCAATCCTCAATTCTCAATCTCCAATCCTCAGTACTCAGTCTTCAATCCTCAATACTCAATACTCAATCATCAATCCTCAATCTTCAATACTCAATCCTCAATCCTCAATCCTCAATCCTCAATACTCAAACATCAATCCTCAATTCTCAATACTCAATAGAATATCCTGAATTCTCAGGATTCTATACTCAAACCTCAATTCTCAACCCTGAGCCCTCATTCACAATCCTCAATCCTCAATCCTCAATCCTCAATTCTCAATCCTCAATCCTCAGCCCTCAGTCCTCTAACCTCAATCCTCAACCCTCAGACCTCATCCTCAATCTTCGATCCTCAATCCTCAATCCTCAATCCCCAATCCTCAATCTTCAATACCCAATCCTCAATCTTCAATCGTCAATCCTCAATCCTCAATTCTCAATCCTTAACCCTCAGTCCTCAGTCCTCAAACCTCAATCCTCAACCCTCTGCCCTCATCCTCAATCTTCAATCCTCAATCCTCAATCCTCAATCCTCAATCCTCAATCCTCAAACTTCAATCCTCAATGCTCAATTTTCAATCCTCAATCCTCAATTCTCAATCCTCAACCCTCAATCCTCAGTCTTCGAACCTCAATTCTGAATCCGCATTCCTGAATCCTCAATCTTCAGCACTCAGTCCTCAACAATCAGTTGTCAATCCTCAATCCTCAATAGAATATCCTCAATTCACAGTTTTGAATACTCAATACTCAATCTGCAATCTTCAAACTTCTATCCACAATCATCAATTCTCATCACTCAACCCTCAACACTCAGTCCTCAATGCTCAATCCTCAATCCTCAATCCTCAATCTTCAATCCTCAATACTGAACCTTCAATCCTCAATCCTCAATCCTCAATACTCAATCCTCAATCCTCAATCTTCAACACTCAGTCTCCAATCCTCAATCTTCAATCCTCAATACTCAATCCTCAATCCTCAATCCTCAATCCTCAATCCTCAATCCTGAATACTCAATCTTCAATCCTCAATCCTCAATCCTCAATCCTCAATCCTCAATCTTCAATCCTCAATACTCAATCTTCAATCCTCAATCCTCAATTCTCAATCTTCAATACTCAACCCTCAATCCTCAATCCACAATCCTCAATCCTCAATCCTCATTCTTCAATAATCAATACCCAATCCTCAATCTTCAATCCTGAATCCTCAATCCTCAATTCTCAATCCTCAATCCTCTATCCTCAGACCTCAAACATCAATACTCAAACCTCAGTCCTCGTCCTCAATCCACAACCCTCAATCCACATTCCTCATTCTTCAATCCTCATTCCTCAATCCTCAATCCTCAATCCTCAGTCCTCAAACCTCAATACTCTTTCTTCAATCCTCAATCCTCAATCCGCAAGCCTCAATCCTCATTATTCAATCCTCAACACCCAATCCTCAATCTTCAGTCCTCAATCCTCAATCCTCAATTCTCAATCCTCAATCCTCAATCCTCAGTCCTCGAACCTCAATTCTGAATCCGCATTCCTGAATCCTCAATCTTCAGCCCTCAGTCATCAACAATCAGTTGTCAATCCTCAATCCTCAATAGAATATCCTCAGTTCGCAGTTTTCAATACTCAATACTCAATCTGCAATCTTCAAACCACTATCCACAATCATCAATTCTCATCACTCAAACCTCAACACTCAGTCCTCAATGCTCAATCCTCAATCCTCAATTCTCAATTTTCAATCCTCAATACTGAATCTTCAATCCACAATCCTCAATCCTCAATCCTCAATACTCAATCCTCAATCCTCAATCCTCAATCCTCAATCATCAATAACCAATCTTCAATACTCAATCCTCAATCCTCAATCCTCAATCGTCAATACTCAAACATCAATCCTCAATTCTCAACACTCAATATAATATCCTGATTTCTCAGGATTCTATACTCAAACCTCAATCCTCAACCCTGAGCCCTCATTCACAATCCTCAATCCTCAATCCACAATCCTCAATTCTCAATCCTCAATCCCCAATCCTCAATCCTCAATACTCAACCATCAATCCTCAATTCTCTATACTCAATAGAAAACCTTAATTCTCAGGATCCTATACTCAAACCTCAATCCTCAACCCTGAGCCCTCATTCACAATCCTCATTCCTCAATCCTCAATCCTCAACTCTCAATCCTCAATCCTCAGCCCTCAGTCCTGAAACCTCAATCCTCAACCCTCAGCCCTCATCCTCAATCTTCAATCCTCAATCCTCAATCCTCAATCCCCAATCCTCAATCTTCAATCCTCAGTACTCTTTCTTCAATCCTCAATCCTCAATCCTCAATCCTCAATCCTCATTCTTCAATCCTCAATACCCAATCCTCAATCTTCAATCCTCAATCCTCAATCCTCAATTCTCAATCCTCAATCCTCAATCCTCAGACCTCAATCCTCAATCCTCAGTCCTCAAACCACAATCCTGAATCCTCAATCCTGAATCCTCAATCTTCAGCACTCAGTCCTCAACAATCAGTTGTCAATCCTCAATCCTCAATAGAATATCCTCAGTTCAGAGTTTTCAATACGCAATACTCAGTCTGCAATCTTCAAATCTCTATCCACAAACATCAATTCTCATCACTCAAACCTCAACACTCAGTCCCCAGTCCTCAATCTTCAATCCTCAATCTTCAATCCTCAATCATCAATCCCCAATCCTAAATTCTCAACCTTTAATCCCCAATACTCAATCTTCAATCCTCAATCCTCAATCCTCAATCCTCAATCCACAATCCTCAATACTCAATCCTCAATCCTCAATCTTCAATCCTCAGTCCCCAATCCTCAATCTACAATCCTCAATACTCAATCCTCAATCCTCAATCCTCAATCCTCAATCATCAATAACCAATCTTCAATACTCAATCCTCAATCCTCAATCCTCAATCGTCAAAACTCAAACATCAATCCTCAATTCTCAATACTCAATATAATATCCTGATTTCTCAGGGTTCTATACTCAAACCTCAATCCTCAACCCTGAGCCCTCATTCACAATCCTCAATCCTCAATCCACAATCCTCAATTCTCAATCCTCAATCCCCAATCCTCAATACTCAACCATCAATCCTCAATCCTCAATACTCAATAGAAAACCTTAATTCTCAGGATTCTATACTCAAACCTCAATCCTCAACCCTGAGCCCTCATTCACAATCCTCAATCCTCAATCCTCAATCCTCAACTCTCAATCCTCAATCCTCAGCCCTCAGTCCTGAAACCTCAATCCTCAACCCTCAGCCCTCATCCTCAATCTTCAATCCTCAATCCTCAATCCTCAATCCCCAATCCTCAATCTTCAATCCTCAATACTCTTTCTTCAATCCTCAATCCTCAATCCTCAATCCTCAATCCTCATTCTTCAGTCCTCAATACCCAATCCTCAATCTTCAATCCTCAATCCTCAATCCTCAATTCTCAATCCCTCAATCCTCAATCCTCAGACCTCAATCCTCAATCCTCAGTCCTCAAACCACAATCCTGAATCCTCAATCCTGAATCCTCAATCTTCAGCACTCAGTCCTCAACAATCAGTTGTCAATCCTCAATCCTCAATAGAATATCCTCAGTTCAGAGTTTTCAATACGCAATACTCAGTCTGCAATCTTCAAATCTCTATCCACAAACATCAATTCTCATCACTCAAACCTCAACACTCAGTCCCCAGTCCTCAATCTTCAATCCTCAATCTTCAATCCTCAATCATCAATCCCCAATCCTAAATTCTCAACCTTTAATCCCCAATACTCAATCTTCAATACTCAATCCTCAATCCTCAATCCTCAATCCACAATCCTCATTCTTCGATCCTCAATACCCAATCCTCAATCTTCAATCCTCAATCCTCATTCCTCATTCTTCAATCCTTAATACCCAATCCTCAATCTTCAATCCTCAATCCTCAATCCTCGATTCTCAATCCTCAATCCTCAATCCTCACACTTCAAACATCAATACTCAGCCCTCAGTCCTCGTCCTGAATCCACAACCCTCAATCCTCAATCCTCAATCTTCAATCATCAATATTCATTCTTCAATCCTCAATCCTCAATCCTCAATCCTCAATCCTCAATCCTCAAACCTCAATGTTCAATCCTCAATACCCAATCCTCAATCTTCAATCCTCAATAATCAATCCTCAATCCACAATCCTCAATCCTCAATCCTCAGTCCTCAAACCACAATCCTGAATCCCCAATCCTGAGTCCTCAATCTTCAGCACTCAGTCCTCAACAATGAGTTGTCAATCCTCAATCCTCAATAGAATATCCTCAGTTCAGAGTTATCAATACGCAATACTCAGTCTGCAATATTCAAATCTCTATCCACAAACATCAATTCTCATCACTCAACCCTCAACACTCAGTCCTCAATGTTCAATCCTCAATTCTCAATTCTCAATCTTCAATCCTCAATACTGACTCTTCAATCCTCAGTCCGCAATCCTCAATCCACAATCCTCAATCCTCAATTCTCAATCTCCAATCCTCTGTACTCAGTCTTCAATCCTCAATACTCAATACTCAATCATCAATCCTCAATCTTCAATACTCAATCCTCAATCCTCAATCCTCAATCCTCAATACTCAAACATCAATCCTCAATTCTCAATACTCAATAGAATATCCTGAATTCTCAGGATTCTATACTCAAACCTCAATTCTCAACCCTGAGCCCTCATTCACAATCCTCAATCCTCAATCCTCAATCCTCAATTCTCAATCCTCAATCCTCAGCCCTCAGTCCTCTAACCTCAATCCTCAACCCTCAGACCGCATCCTCAATCTTCGATCCTCAATCCTCAATCCTCAATCCCCAATCCTCAATCTTCAATACCCAATCCTCAATCCTCAATCCCCAATCCTCAATCTTAAATCCTCAATACTCTTTCTTCAATCCTCAATCCTCAATCCTCAAACCTCAATTCTCAATCCTCAATCCTCAATCCTCAGTCCTCGAACCTCAATTCTGAATCCGCATTCCTGAATCCTCAATCTTCAGTCCTCAGTCATCAACAATCAGTTGTCAATCCTCAATCCTCAATAGAATATCCTTAATTCACAGATTTCAATACTCAATACTCAATCTGCAATCTTCAAACTTCTATCCACAATCATCAATTCTCATCACTCAACCCTCAACACTCAGTCCTCAATGCTCAATCCTCAATCCTCAATCCTCAATCTTCAATCCTCAATACTGAATCTTCAATCCTCAATCCTCAATCCTCAATACTCAATCCTCAATACTCAATCTTCAACACTCAGTCCCCAATCCTCAATCTTCAATCCTCAATACTCAATCCTCAATCCTCAATCCTCAATCCTCAAACCTCGATCCTGAATACTCAATCTTCAATCCTCAATCCTCAATCCTCAATCCTCAAACCTCAATCCTCAACCATCAATCCTCAATCTTCAATACTCAATCCTCAATCCTCAATCCTCAATCCTCAATACTCAACCATCAATCCTCAATTCTCAATACTCAATAGAATATCCTGAAGTCTCAGGATTCTATACTCAAACCTCAATCCTCAGCCCTGAGCCCTCATTCACAATCCTCAGTCCTCAATCCTCAATCCTCAATACTCAACCATCAATCCTCAATTCTCAATACTCAATAGAATATCCTTAATTCTCAGGATTCTATACTCAAACCTCAATCCTCATCCCTGAGCCCTCATTCACAATCCTCAATCCTCAATCCTCAATCCTCATCTCTCAATCCTCAATCCTCAGCCCTCAGTCCTCAAACCTCAATCGTCAACCCTCAGCCCTCATCCTCAATCTTCAATCCTCAATCCTCAATCCTCAATCCCCAATCCTCAATCTTCAATCCTCAATACTCTTTCTTCAATCCTCAATCCTCAATCCTCAATCCTCAATCCTCATTCTTCAATCCTCAATACCCAATCCTCTATCTTCAATCCTCAATCCTCAATCCTCAATTCTCAATTTTCAATCCTCAATACTGAATCTTCAATCCACAATCCTCAATCCTCAATACTCAATCCTCAATCCTCAATCTTCAATCCTCAGTCCCCAATGCTCAATCTTCATACCTCAATACCCAATCCTCAATCCTCAATCCTCAATCCTCAATCATCAATAACCAATCTTCAATACTCAATCCTCAATCCTCAATCCTCAATCGTCAATACTCAAACATCAATCCTCAATTCTCAATACTCAATATAATATCCTGAATTCTCAGGATTCTATACTCAAACCTCAATCCTCAACCCTGAGCCCTCATTCACAATCCTCAATCCTCAATCCTCAATACTCAATTCTCAATCCTCAATCCCCAATCCTCAATCCTCAATCCTCAATCCTCAGACCTCAATCCTCAATCCTCAGTCCTCAAACCACAATCCTGAATCCTCAATCCTGAATCCTCAATCTTCAGCACTCAGTCCTCAACAATCAGTTGTCAATCCTCAATCCTCAATAGAATATCCTCAGTTCATAGTTTTCAATACGCAATACTCAGTCTGCAATCTTCAAATCTCTATCCACAAACATCAATTCTCATCACTCAACCCTCAACACTCAGTCCCCAGTCCTCAATCTTCAATCCTCAATCTTCAATCCTCAATCATCAATCCCCAATCCTAAATTCTCAACCTTTAATCCCCAATACTCAATCTTCAATCCTCAATCCTCAATCCTCAATCCTCAATCCACAATCCTCATTCTTCGATCCTCAATACCCAATCCTCAATCTTCAATCCTCAATCCTCAATCCTCAATTCTCAATCCTCAACCATCAGTCCTCAGTCCTCAGACCTCAATCCTCAACCCTCAGCCCTCATCCTCAATCCTCAATCCTCAATCCTCAGCCCTCAGTCCTCAAACTGCAATCCTCAACCCTCAGCCCTCATCCTCAATCTTCAATCCTCAATCATCAATCCTCAATCCCCAATCCTCAATCTTCAATCCTCAACACTCTTTCTTCAATCCTCAATCTTCAATCCTCAATCCTCATTCCTCATTCTTCAATCCTTAATACCCAATCCTCAATCTTCTATCCTCAATCCTCAATCCTCGATTCTCAATCCTCAATCCTCAATCCTCAGACCTCAAACATCAATACTCAGCCCTCAGTCCTCGTCCTGAATCCACAACCCTCAATCCTCAATCCTCAATCTTCAATCATCAATATTCATTCTTCAATCCTCAATCCTCAATCCTCAATCCTCAATCCTCAATCCTCAAACCTCAATGTTCCATCCTCAATACCCAATCCTCAATCTTCAATCCTCAATCCTCAAACCTCAATTCTCAATCCTCAATCCTCAATCCTCAGTCCTCGAACCTCAATTCTGAATCCGCATTCCTGAATCCTCAATCTTCAGCCCTCAGTCATCAACAATCAGTTGTCAATCCTCAGTGCTCAATAGAATATCCTCAGTTCAGAGCTTTCAATACGCAATACTCAGTTTGCAATCTTCAAATCTCTATCCACAAACATCAATTCTCATCACTCAACCCTCAACACTCAGTCCCCAATCCTCAATCTTCAAACCTCAATCTTCAATCCTCAATCATCAATCCTCAATCCTAAATTCTCAATCTTTAATCCCCAATACTAAATCTTCAATCCTCAATCCTCAATCCTCAATCCTCAATACTCTATCCTCAATCCTCAATCCTCATTCTTCAATCCTCAATACCCAATCCTCAATCTTCAATCCTCAATCCTCAATCCTCAATTCTCAATCCTCAATCCTCAGTCCTCAGTCCTCAGACCTCAATCCTCAACCCTCAGCCCTCATCCTCAATCCTCAATCCTCAATCCTCAGCCCTCAGTCCTCAAACCGCAATCCTCAACCCTCAGCCATCATCCTGAATCTTCAATCCTCAATCCTCAATCGTCAATCCAAAATCCTCAATCTTCAATCCTCAATACTCTTTCTTCAATCCTCAATCCTCAATCCTCAATCCTCATTCCACATTCTTCAATCCTCAATACCCAATCCTCAATCTTCAATCCTCAATCCTCAATCCTCGATTCTCAATCCTCAATCCTCAATCCTCAGACCTCAAACATCAATACTCAGCCATCAGTCCTCGTCCTCAATCCACAACCCTCAATCCTCAATCCTCAATCTTCAGTCATCAATATTCATTCTTCAATCCTCAATCCTCAACCCTGAATCCTCAATCCTCAATCCTCAGCCCTCAGTCCTCAAAGCTCAATCCTCAACCCTCAGTCCTCAGTCCTCAATCTTCAATCCTCAGTCCTCGATCCTCAATCCTCAATCCTCAATCCTCAATCCTCAGTCCTCAAACCTCAATCCTGAATCCTCAATCCTGAATCCTCAATCTTCAGACCTCAGACCTCAACAATCAGTTGTCAATCCTCAATCCTCAATAGAATATCATCAATTCACACCTTTCAATACTCAATATTCAACCTGCAATCTTCAAATCTCTGTCCACAAACATCAACTCTCATCACTCAGCCCTCAAGACTCAGTCCCCAATCCTCAATCTTCAATCCTCAATCATCAATTCTCAATCGTCGGTTCTCAATCTTTAATCCACAATACTCAATCTTCAATCCTCAATCCTCAATCCTCAATCCTCAATCCTCAATCCTCAATCCTCAATCCTCATTCTTCAATCCTCAATACCCAATCCTCAATCTTCAATCCTCAATCCTCAATCCTCAATTCCCAATCCTCAATCGTCAGTCCTCAGTCCTCAAACCTCAATCCTCAACCCTCAGCCCTCATCCTCAATCCTCAATCCTCAATCCTCAATACTCAATCTTCAATCCTCAATCCTCAATCCTCAATCCTCAATCCTCAATCCTCAATCCTCAATCCTCATTCTTCAATCCTCAATACCCAATCCTCAATCTTCAATCCTCAATCCTCAATCCTCAATTCTCAATCCTCAATCCTCAGTCCTCAGTCCTCAAACCTCAATCCTCAATCCTCATTCTTCAATCCTCAATACCCAATCCTCAATCTTCAATCCTCAGTCCCCAATCCTCAATCTTCAATCCTCAATACTCAATCCTCAATCCTCAATCCTCAATCCTCAACCCTCAAACCTGAATACTCAATCTTCAATCCTCAATCCTCAATCCTCAATCCTCAATCCTCAATCCTCAACCATCAATCCTCAATCTTCAATACTCAATCCTCAATCCTCGATCCTCATTCTTCAATCCTCAATACCCAATCCTCAATCTTCAATCCTCAATCCTCAATCCTCAATTCTCAATCCTCAATCCTCAACCCTCAGCCCTCATCCTCAATCCTCAATCCTCAATCCTCAGCCCTCAGTCCTCAAACCGCAATCCTCAACCCTCAGCCCTCATCCTGAATCTTCAATCCTCAGTCCTCAATCGTCAATCCAAAATCCTCAATCTTCAATCCTCAATCCTCAGTCCTCAATTCTCAATCCTCAATCCTCAGTCCTCAGTCCTCAAACCTCAATCCTCAACCCTCAGCCCTCATCCTCAATCCTCAATCCTCAATCCTCAGCCCTCAGTCTTCAAACCGCAATCCTCAACCCTCAGCCCTCATCCTCAATCTTCAATCCTCAATCCTCAATCCTCAATCCTCAATCCTCAAACTTCAATCCTCAATGCTCAATCTTCAATCCTCAATCCTCAATTCTCAATCCTCAACCCTCAATCCTCAATCCTCAATCCTCAATCCTCAATCCTGAATACTCAATCTTCAATCCTCAATCCTCAATCCTCAAACCTCAATTCTCAATCCTCAACCCTCAATCCTCAGTCCTCGAACCTCAATTCTGAATCCGCAACTCTGAATCCTCAATCTTCAGCCCTCAGTCATCAACAATCAGTTGTCAATCTTCAATCCTCAATAGAATATCCTCAATTCACAGTTTTCAATACTCAATACTCAATCTGCAATCTTCAAACTTCTATCCACAATCATCAATTCTCATCACTCAACCCTCAGCTCTCAGTCTTCAATGCTCAATCCTCAATCCTCAATCCTCAATCTTCAATCCTTAATACTGAATCTTCAATCCTCAATCCTCAATCCTCAATACGCAATCCTCAATCCTCAATCTTCAACACTCAGTCCCCAATCCTCAATCTTCAATCCTCAATACTCAATCCTCAATCCTCAATCCTCAATCCTCAATCCTCAATCCTCAAACCTGAATATCCAATCTTCAATCCTCAATCCTCAATCCTCAATCCTCAATCATCAATCCTTAATCTTCAATACTCAATACTCAATCCTCAATCCTCAATGCTCAATACTCAATCGTCAATCTTCAATCCTCTATACTCAATCTTCGATCCTCAATCCTCAATCCTCAATCCTCAATCCTCATTCTTCAATCCTCAATACCCAACCCTCAATCTTCAATCCTCTATCCTCAATCCTCAATCCTCAATCCTCAATCCTCAATCCTCAATCCTCATTCTTCAATCCTCAATACCCAATCCTCAATCTTCAATCCTCAGTCCCCAATCCTCAATCTTCAATCCTCAATACTCAATCGTCAATCCTCAATCCTCAATCCTCAACCCTCAAACCTGAATACTCAATCTTCAATCCTCAATCCTCAATCCTCAATCCTCAATCTTCAATCCTCAACCATCAATCCTCAATCTTCAATACTCAATCCTCAAACCTCAGTCCTCAGTCCTCAATCTTCAATCCTCAATACTCTTTCTTCAATGCTCAATCCTCAATCCTCAATCCTCAATCCTCATTCTTCAATCCTCAATACCCAATCCTCAATCTTCAATCCTCAATCCTCAATCCTCCATTCTCAATCCTCAATCCTCAATCCTCAGACCTCAACCCTCAATCCTCAGTCCTAAAACCACAATCCTGAATCCTCAATCCTGAATCCTCAATCTTCAGCACTCAGTCCTCAACAATCAGTTGTCAATCCTCAATCCTCAATAGAATATCCTCAGTTCAGAGTTTTCAATACGCAATACTCAGTCTGCAATCTTCAAATCTCTATCCACAAACATCAATTCTCATCACTCAACCCTCAACACTCAGTCCCCAATCCTCAATCTTCAATCCTCAATCTTCAATCCTCAATCATCAATCCCCAATCCTAAATTCTCAATCTTTAATCCCCAATACTCAATCTTCAATCCTCAATCCTCAATCCTCAATCCTCAATTCTCAATCCTCAATCCTCAGTCCTCAGTCCTCAGACCTCAATCCTCAACCCTCAGCCCTCATCCTCAATCCTCAATCCTCAATCCTCAGCCCTCAGTCCTCAAACCGCAATCCTCAACCCTCAGCCCTCATCCTCAATCTTCAATCCTCAATCCTCAATCCTCAATCCCCAATCCCCAATCCTCAATCTTCAATCCTCAATACTCTTTCTTCAATCCTCAATCCTCAATCCTCAATCCTCATTCCTCATTCTTCAATCCTCAATACCCAATCCTCAATCTTCAATCCTCAATCCTCAATCCTCGATTCTCAATTCTCAATCCTCAATCCTCAGACCACAACCATCAATACTCAGCCCTCAGCGCTCGTCCTCAGTCCACAACCCTCAATCCTCAATCCTCAATCTTCAATCATCAATATTCATTCTTCAAACCTCAATCCTCAATCCTCAATCCTCAATCCCCAATCCTCAATCCTCAATCCTCAATCCTCATTCCTCATTCTTCAATCCTGAATACCCAACCCTCAATCTTCAATCCTCAATCCTCAATCCTCGATTCTCAATCCTCAATCCTCAATCCTCAGACCTCAAACATCAATACTCAGCCCTCAGTCCTCGTCCTCAATCCACAACCCTCAATACTCAATACTCAATCTTCAATCATCAATATTCATTCTTCAATCCTCAATCCTCAATCCTCAATCCTCAATCCTCAATCCTCAAACCTCAGTGTTCAATCCTCAATACCCAATCCTCAATCTTCAATCCTCAATAATCAATACTCAATCCACAATCCTCAATCCTCAATCCTCAGTCCTTAAACCACAATCCTGAATCCCCAATCCTGAGTCCTCAATCTTCAGCACTCAGTCCTAAACAATGAGTTGTCAATCCTCAATCGTCAATAGAATATCCTCAGTTCAGAGCTATCAATACGCAATACTCAGCCTGCAATCTTCAAATCTCTATCCACAAACATCAATTCTCATCACTCAACCCTCAACACTCAGTCCCCAATCTTCAATCTTCAATCCTCAATCCTCAATCCTCAATCCTCAATCCTCAATCCTCAATTCTCAATCCTCGATCCTCAGTCCTCAGTCCTCAAACCTCAATCCTCAACCCTCAGCCCTCATCCTCAATCCTCAATCCTCAATCTTCAATCCTCAGTCCTCGATCCTCAATCCTCAATCCTCAATCCTCAATCCTCAGTCCTCAAACCTCAATCCTGAATCCTCAATCCTGAATCCTCAATCTTCAGACCTCAGACCTCAACAATCAGTTGTCAATCCTCAATCCTCAATAGAATATCATCAATTCACACTTTTCAGTACTCAATATTCAACCTGCAATCTTCAAATCTCTGTCCACAAACATCAATTCTCATCACTCAGCCCTCAACACTCAGTCCCCAATCCTCAATCTTCAATCCTCAATCATCAACTCTCAATCCTCAGTCCTCAATCTTTAATCCACAATACTCAATCTGCAGTCCTCAATCCTCAATCCTCAATCCTCAATCCTCAATCCTCAATCCTCAGTCCTCAGTCCTCAAACCTCAATCCTCAACCCTCAATCCTCAATCCTCAATCCTCAATCCTCAATCCTGAGTACTCAATCTTCAATCCTCAATCCTCAATCCTCAAACCTCAATTCTCAATCCTCAATCCTCAATCCTCAATACTCAATAGAATGTCCTGAATTCTCAGGATTCTATACTCAAACCTCAATCCTCAGCCCTGAGCCCTCATTCACAATCCTCAATCCTCAACCCTCAATCCTCAATTCTCAATCCTCAATCCCCAATCCTCAATCCTCAATACTCAACCATCAATCCTCAATTCTCAATACTCAATAGAAAACCTTAATTCTCAGGATTCTATACTCAAACCTCAATCCCCAACCCTGAGCCCTCATTCACAATCCTCAATCCTCAATCCTCAATCCTCAACTCTCAATCCTCAATCCTCAGCCCTCAGTCCTCAAACCTCAATCCTCAACCCTCAGCCCTCATCCTCAATCTTCAATCATCAATCCTCAATCCTCAATCCCCAATCCTCAATCTTCAATCCTCAATACTCTTTCTTCAATGCTCAATCCTCAATCCTCAATCCTCAATCCTCATTCTTCAATCCTCAATACCCAATCCTCAGTCTTCAATCCTCAATCCTCAATCCTCAATTCTCAATCCTCAATCCTCAATCCTCAGACCTCAACACTCAATCCTCAGTCCTAAAACCACAATCCTGAATCCTCAATCCTGAATCCTCAATCTTCAGCACTCAGTCCTCAACAATCAGTTGTCAATCCTCAATCCTCAATAGAGTATCCTCTGTTCAGAGTTTTCAATACGCAATACTCAGTCTGCAATCTTCAAATCTCTATCCACAAACATCAATTCTCATCACTCAACCCTCAACACTCAGTCCCCAATCCTCAATCTTCAATGCTCAATCTTCAATCCTCAATCATCAATCCCCAATCCTAAATTCTCAATCTTTAATCCCCAATACTCAATCTTCAATCCTCAATCCTCAATCCTCAATCCTCAATTCTCAATCCTCAATCCTCAGTCCTCAGTCCTCAGACCTCAATCCTCAATCCTCAGCCCTCATCCTCAATCCTCAATCCTCAATCCTCAGCCCTCAGTCCTCAAACCGCAATCCTCAACCCTCAGCCCTCATCCTCAATCTTCAATCCTCAATCCTCAATCCTCAATCCCCAATCCTCAATCTTCAATCCTCAATACTCTTTCTTCAATCATCAATCCTCAATCCTCAATCCTCATTCCTCATCCTTCAATCCTCAATACCCAATCCTCAATTTTCAATCCTCAATCCTCAATCCTCGATTCTCAATCCTCAATCCTCAATCCTCAGACCTCAAACATCAATACTCAGCCCTCAGTCCTCGTCCTCAATCCACAACCCTCAATGCTCAATCCTCAATCTTCAATCATCAATATTCATTCTTCAATCCTCAATCCTCAATCCTCAATCCTCAATCCTCAATCCTCAAACCTCAATGTTCAATCCTCAATACCCAATCCTCAATCTGCAATCCTCAATAATCAATCCTCAATCCACAATCCTCAATCCTCAATCCTCAGTCCTCAAACCACAATCCTGAATCCCCAATCCTGAGTCCTCAACCTTCAGCACTCAGTCCTCAACAATGAGTTGTCAATCCTCAATCCTCAATAGAATATCCTCAGTTCAGAGTTATCAATACGCAATACTCAGTCTGCAATCTCCAAATCTCTATCCACAAACATCAATTCTCATCACTCAACCCTCAACACTCAGTCCCCAATCCTCAATCTTCAATCCTCAATCCTCAATCCTCAATCCTCAATCCTCAATCCTCAATTCTCAATCCTCGATCCTCAGTCCTCAGTCCTCAAACCTCAATCCTCAACCCTCAGCTCTCATCCTCAATACTCAATCATCAATCTTCAATCCTCAGTCCTCGATCGTCAATCCTCAATACTCAATCCTCAATCCTCAGTCCTCAAACCTCAATCCTGAATCCTCTATCCTGAATCCTCAATCTTCAGACCTGAGACCTCAACAATCAGTCGTCAATCCTCAATCCTCAATAGAATATCATCAATTCACACCCTTCAATACTCAATATTCAACCTGCAATCGTCAAATCTCTGTCCACAAACATCAATTCTCATCACTCAGCCCTCAACACTCAGTCCCCAATCCTCAATCTTCAATCCTCAATCATCAATTCTCAATCCTCAGTTCTCAATCTTTAATCCACAATACTCAATCTTCAGTCCTCAATCAACAATCCTCAATCCACAATCCTTAATCCTCAATCCTCAATCCTCATTCTTCAATCCTCAATCCCCAATCCTCAATCTTCAATCCTCAATCCTCAATCCTCAATTCTCAATCCTCAATCCTCAGTCCTCAGTCCTCAAACCTCAATCCTCAAACCCCAGCCCTCATCCTCAATCCTCAATCCTCAATCGTCAATCCTCAACCTTCAATCCTCAGTACTCAACCTTCAATCCTCGATCCTCAGTCCTCAAACATCAATTCTGAAGCCTCAATCCTGAATCCTCAATCTTCGGCCCTCAGTCCTCAACAATCAGTTGTCAATCCTCAATCCTCAATAGAATATCCTCAATTCACAGTTTTCAATACATAATACTCAATCTGCAATCTTCAAACCTCTATCCACAGACAACAATTCCCATTACTCATCCCTTAACACTCAGTCCTCAATGTTCAATCCTCAATCCTCAATACTCAATCGTCAATCTTCAATCCTCTATACTCAATCTTCGATCCTCAATCCTCAATCCTCAATCCTCAATCCTCATTCTTCAATCCTCAATACCCAATCCTCAATCTTCAATCCTCAGTCCCCAATCCTCAATCTTCAATCCTGAATACTCAATCCTCAATCCTCAATCCTCAATCCTCAACCCTCAATCCTGAATACTCAATCTTCAATCCTCAAACCTCAATCCTCAATCCTCAACCCTCAATCCTCAATCCTCAATCATCAATCCTCAATCTTCAATACTCAATCCTCAATCCTCAATCCTCAATCCTCAATACACAACCGTCAATCCTCAATTCTCAATACTCAATAGAATATCCTGAATTCTCAGGGTTCTATACTCAAACCTCAATCCTCAACCCTGAGCCCTCATTCACAATCCTCAATCCTCAATCCTCAATCCTCAATTCTCAATCCTCAATCCTCAGCCCTCAGTCCTCAAACCTCAATCCTCAACCCTCAGCCCTCATCCTCAATCTTCAATTCTCAATCCTCAATCCTCAATCCCCAATCCTCAATCTTCAATCCTCAATACTCTTTCTTCAATCCTCAACCATCAATCCTCAATCCCCAATTCTCATTCTTCAATCCTCAATACCCAATCCTCAATCTTCAATCCTCAATCCTCAATCCTCAATTCTGAATCCTCAATCCTCAATCCTCAGACCTCAAACATCAATACTCAGCCCTCAGTCCTCGTCCTCAATCCACAACACTCAATCCTCAATCCTCAATCTTCAATCCTCAATCCTCAATCCTCAATCCTCAATCCTCATTCTTCAATCCTCAATACCCAATCCTCAATCTTCAATCCTCAATCCTCAATCCTCAGTTCTCAACCCTCAATCCTCAATCCTCAGTCCTCGAACCTCAATTCTGAATCCGCATTCCTGAATCCTCAATCTTCAGCCCTCAGTCATCAACAATCAGTTGTCAATCCTCAATCCTCAATACAATATCCTCAATTCACAGTTTTCAATACTCAATACTCAATCTGCAATCTTCAAACTTCTATCCACAATCATCAATTCTCATCACTCAACCCTCATCACTCAGTCCTCAATGCACAATCCTCAATCCCCAATCCTCAACCTTCAATCCTCAATTCTGAATCTTCAATCCTCAATCCTCAATCCTCAATACTCAATCCTCAATCCTCAATCTTCAACACTCAGTCCCCAATCCTCAATCTTCAATCCTCAATACTCAATCCTCAATCCTCAATCGTCAATCCTCAATCCTCAATCCTGAATACTGAATCTTCAATCCTCAATCCTCAATCCTCAATCCTCAATCCTCAATCATCAATCCTCAATCTTCAATACTCAATCCTCAATTCTCAATCCTCAATCCTCAATACTCAACCATCAACCCTCAATTCTCAATACTCAATAGAATATCCTGAATTCTCAGGATTCTATACTCAAACCTCAATCCTCAGCCCTGAGCCCTCATTCACAACCCTCAATCCTCAATCCTCAATCCTCAATTCTCAATCCTCAATCCCCAATCCTCAATCCTCAATACTCAACCATCAATCCTCAATTCTCAATACTCAATAGAAAACCTTAATTCTCAGGATTCTATACTCAAACCTCAATCCTCAACCCTGAGCCCTCATTCACAATCCTCAATCCTCAATCCTCAATCCTCAACTCTCAATCCTCAATCCTCAGCCCTCAGTCCTCAAACCTCAATCCTCAACCCTCAGCCCTCATCCTCAATCTTCAATCTTCAATCCTCAATCCTCAATCCTCAATCCCCAATCCTCAAACTTCAATCCTCAATACTCTTTCTTCAATGCTCAATCCTCAATCCTCAATCCTCAATCCTCATTCTTCAATCCTCAATACCCAATCCTCAATCTTCAATCCTCAATCCTCAATCCTCAATTCTCAATCCTCAATCCTCAATCCTCAGACCTCAACCCTCAATCCTCAGTCCTAAAACCACAATCCTGAATCCTTAATCCTGAATCCTCAATCTTCAGCACTCAGTCCTCAACAATCAGTTGTCAATCCTCAATCCTCAATAGAATATCCTCAGTTCAGAGTTTTCAATACGCAACACTCAGTCTGCAATCTTCAAATCTCTATCCACAAACATCAATTCTCATCACTCAACCCTCAACACTCAGTCCCCAATCCTCAATCTTCAATCCTCAATCTTCAATCCTCAATCTTCAATCCTCAATCATCAATCCCCAATCCTCAATCTTCAATCCTCAATACTCTTTCTTCAATCCTCAATCCTCAATCCTCAATCCTCATTCCTCATTCTTCAATCCTCAATACCCAATCCTCAATCTTCAATCCTCAATCCTCAATCCTCGATTCTCAATCCTCAATCCTCAATCCTCAGACCTCAAACATCAATACTCAGCCCTCAGTCCTCGTCCTCAATCCACAACCCTCAATCCTGAATCCTCAATCTTCGGCCCTCAGTCCTCAACAATCAGTTGTCAATCCTCAATCCTCAATAGAATAGCCTCAATTCACAGTTTTCAATACATAATACTCAATCTGCAATCTTCAAACCTCTATCCACAGACAACAATTCCCATTACTCATCCCTTAACACTCAGTCCTCAATGTTCAATCCTCAATCCTCAATACTCAATCGTCAATCTTCAATCCTCTATACTCAATCTTCGATCCTCATTCCTCAATACTCAATCCTCAATCCTCATTCTTCAATCCTCAATACCCAATCCTCAAACTTCAATCCTCTATCCTCAACCCTCAATCCTCAATCCTCAATCCTCAATCCTCAATCCTCATTCTTCAATCCTCAATACCCAATCCTCAATCTCCAATCCTCAATCCTCAATCCTCAATCCTCAATCCTCAATCCGCAATTCTCAATCCTCGATCCTCAGTCCTCAGTCCTCAAACCTCAATCCTCAACCCTCAGCTCTCATCCTCAATCCTCAATCCTCAATCTTCAATCCTCAGTCCTCGATCGTCAATCCTCAATCCTCAATCCACAATCCTCAGTCGTCACCCCTCACTCCTGAATTCTCAATCCTTAATCCTCAATCTTCAGACCTCAGACCTTAACAATCAGTTGTCAATCATCAATCCTCAATAGAATATCACTAATTCACAGTTTTCAATACTCAATACTCAATCTGCACTCTGCAAATCTCTATCCACAAACATCAATACTCATCACTCAACCCTCAACACTCAGTCCCCAATCCTCAATCTTCAATACTCATTCTTCAATCCTCAATCCTCAATCCTCAATCCTCAATCCTCATTCTTCAATCCTCAGTACCAAATCCTCAATCTTCAATCCTCAATCCTCAATCCTCAATCCTCAATCCTCAATCCTCATTTTTCAATCCTCAATACCCAATCCTCAATTTTCAATCCTCAATCCTGAAACCTCAATTCTCAATCCTCAATCCTCAGGCCTCAGTCCTCAAACCTCAATCCTCAACCCACAGCCCTCATCGTCAATCCTCAATCATCAATCTTCAATCCTCAGTCCCCAATCCTCAATCTTCAATCCCCAATACTCAATCCTTAATCCTCAATCCTCAATCCTCAGCCCTCAGTCCTCAAACCGCAATCCTCAACCCTCAGCCCTCATCCTCAATCTTCAATCCTCAATACTCAATCCTCAATCCTCAATCCTCAAACTACAACCCTCAATGCTCAATCTTCAATCCTCAATCCTCAATTCTCAATCCTCAACACTCAATCCTCAATCCTCAATCCTCAATCCTCAATCCTGAATACTCAATCTTCAATCCTCAATCCTCAATCCTCAAACCTCAATTCTCAATCCTCAACCCTCAATCCTCAGTCCTCGAACCTCAATTCTGAATCCGCGATTCTGAATCCTCAATCTTCAGCCCTCAGTCATCAACAATCAGTTGTCAATCTTCAATCCTCAATAGAATATCCTCAATTCACAGTTTTCAATACTCAATACTCAATCTGCAATCTTCAAACTTCTATCCACAATCATCAATTCTCATCACACAACCCTCAGCACTCAGTCTTCAATGCTCAATCCTCAATCCTCAATCCTCAATCTTCAATCCTTAATACTGAATCTTCAATACTCAATCCTCAATCCTCAATTCTCAACCTCAATCCTCAATCCTCAATCCTCAATCCTCATTCTTCAATCCTCAATACCCAATCCTCAACCTTCAATCCTCAATCCTCAATCCTCAATTCTCAATCCTCAATCCTCAATCCTCAGACCTCAAACATCAATACTCAGCCCTCAGTCCTCGTCCTCAATCCACATCACTCAATCCTCAATCCTCAATCCTCAATCCTCAATCCTGAATACTCAATCTTCAATCCTCTATCCTCAATCCTCAAACCTCAACTCTCAATTCTCAATCCTCAATCCTCAGTCCTCGAACCTCAATTCTGAATCCGCAATTCTGAATCCTCAATCTTCAGCCCTCAGTCATCAACAATCAGTTGTCAATCCTCAATCCTCAATAGAATATCCTCAATTCACAGTTTTCAATACTCAATACTCAATCTGCAATCTTCAAACTTCTATCCACAATCATCAATTCTCATCACTCAACCCTCAGCACTCAGTCTTCAATGCTCAATCCTCAATCCTCAATCCTCAATCTTCAATCCTTAATACTGAATCTTCATCCTCAATCCTCAATCCTCAATACGCAATCCTCAATCCTCAATCTTCAACACTCAGTCCCCAATACTCAATCTTCAATCCTCAATACACAATCCTCAATCCTCAATCCTCAATCCTCAATCCTCAATCCTGAATATCCAATCTTCAATCCTCAATCCTCAATCCTCAATCCTCAATCCTCAATCCTCAATCATCAATCCTTAATCTTCAATACTCAATACTCAATCCTCAATCCTCAATCCTCAATACTCAACCATCAATCCTCAATTCTCAATACTCAATAGAATGTCCTGAATTCTCAGGATTCTATACTCAAACCTCAATCCTCAGCCCTGAGCCCTCATTCACAATCCTCAATCCTCAACCCTCAATCCTCAATTCTCAATCCTCAATCCCCAATCCTCAATCCTCAATACTCAACCATCAATCCTCAATTCTCAATACTCAATAGAAAACCTTAATTCTCAGGATTCTATACTCAAACCTCAATCCTCAACCCTGAGCCCTCATTAACAATCCTCAATCCTCAATCTTCAATCCTCAATACCCAATCCTCAATCTTCAATCCTCAATAATCAATCCTCAATCCACAATCCTCAATCCTCAATCCTCAGTCCTCAAACCATAATCCTGAATCCCCAATCCTGAGTCCTCAATCTTCAGCACTCAGTCCTCAACAATGAGTTGTCAATCCTCAATCCTCAATAGAATATCCTCAATTCACAGTTTTGAATACTCAATACTCAATCTGCAATCTTCAAACTTCTATCCACAATCATCAATTCTCATCACTCAACCCTCAACACTCAGTCCTCAATGCTCAATCCTCAATCCTCAATCCTCAATCTTCAATCCTCAATACTGAATCTTCAATCCTCAATCCTCAATCCTCAATACTCAATCCTCAATCCTCAATCTTCAACACTCAGTCTCCAATCCTCAATCTTCAATCCTCAATACTCAATCCTCAATCCTCAATCCTCAATCCTCAATCCTCAATCCTGAATACTCAATCTTCAATCCTCAATCCTCAATCCACAATCCTCAATCCTCAATCCTCAATCATCAATCCTCAATCTTCAATACTCAATCCTCAATCCTCAATACTCAATCCTCAATACTCAACCATCAATCCTCAATTCTCATTACTCAATAGAATATCCTGAATTCTCAGGATTCTATACTCAAACCTCAATCCTCAGCCCTGAGCCCTGATTCACAATCCTCAATCCTCAATCCTCAACCCTCAATCCTCAATGCTCAATCCTCAATTCCCCAATCCTCAATCCTCAATACCCAACCATCCATCCTCAATTCTCAATACTCAACAGAATATCCTTAATTCTCAGGATTCTATACTCAAACCTCAATCCTCAACCCTGAGCCCTCATTAACAATCCTCAATCCTCAATCCTCAATCCTCAACTCTCAATCCTCAATCCTCAGCCCTCAGTCCTCAAACCTCAATCGTCAACCCTCAGCCCTCATCCTCAATCTTCAATCCTCAATCCTCAATCCTCAATCCCCAATCCTCAATCTTCAATCCTCGATACTCTTTCTTCAATCCTCAATCCTCAATACTCAATCCTCAATCCTCATTCTTCAATCCTCAATACCCAATCCTCAATCTTCAATCCTCAATCCTCAATCCTCAATTCTCAATCCTCAATCCTCAATCATCAGACCTCAAACATCAATACTCAGCCCTCAGTCCTCGTCCTCAATCCACAGCCCTCAATCCTCAATACTCAACCTTCAATCATCAATATTCAATCTTCAATCCTCAATCCTCAATCCCCAATCCTCAATCCTCAAACCTCAATGTTCAATCCTCAATACTCAATCCTCAATCTTCAATCCTCGATCCTCAATCTTCAATCCTCAATCCTCAATCCTCAGTCCTCAAACCACAATCCTGAATCCTCAATCCCGAATCCTCAATCTTCAGCACTCAGTCCTCAACAATCAGTTGTCAATCCTCAATCCTCAATAGGATATCCTCAGTTCAGAGTTTTCAATACGCAATACTCAGTCTGCAATCTTCAAATCTCTATCCACAAACATCAATTCTCATCACTCAACCCTCAACACTCAGTCCCCAATCCTCAATCTTCAATCCTCAATCCTCAATCCTCAATAGAATATCATCAGTTCACACCTTTCAATACTCAATACTCAACCTGCAATCGTCAAATCTCTATCCACAAACATCAATTCTCATCACTCAACCCTCAACACTCAGTCCCCAATCCTCAATCTTAAATCCTCAATCATCAAGCCTCAATCCTCAATTCTCAATCTTTAAACCCCAATACTCAATCTTCAATCCTCAATCCTCAATCCTCAATCCTCAATCCACAATCCTCAATCCTCAATCCTCATTCTTCAACACTCAGTCCCCAATACTCAATCTTCAATCCTCAATACACAATCCTCAATCCTCAATCCTCAATCCTCAATCCTGAATATCCAATCTTCAATCCTCAATCCTCAATCCTCAATCCTCAATCCTCAATCCTCAATCATCAATCCTTAATCTTCAATACTCAATACTCAATCCTCAATCCTCAATCCTCAATACTCAACCATCAATCCTCAATTCTCAATACTCAATAGAATGTCCTGAATTCTCAGGATTCTATACTCAAACCTCAATCCTCAGCCCTGAGCCCTCATTCACAATCCTCAATCCTCAACCCTCAATCCTCAATTCTCAATCCTCAATCCCCAATCCTCAATCCTCAATACTCAACCATCAATCCTCAATTCTCAATACTCAATAGAAAACCTTAATTCTCAGGATTCTATACTCAAACCTCAATCCTCAACCCTGAGCCCTCATTAACAATCCTCAATCCTCAATCTTCAATCCTCAATACCCAATCCTCAATCTTCAATCCTCAATAATCAATCCTCAATCCACAATCCTCAATCCTCAATCCTCAGTCCTCAAACCATAATCCTGAATCCCCAATCCTGAGTCCTCAATCTTCAGCACTCAGTCCTCAACAATGAGTTGTCAATCCTCAATCCTCAATAGAATATCCTCAATTCACAGTTTTGAATACTCAATACTCAATCTGCAATCTTCAAACTTCTATCCACAATCATCAATTCTCATCACTCAACCCTCAACACTCAGTCCTCAATGCTCAATCCTCAATCCTCAATCCTCAATCTTCAATCCACAATACTGAATCTTCAATCCTCAATCCTCAATCCTCAATACTCAATCCTCAATCCTCAATCTTCAACACTCAGTCTCCAATCCTCAATCTTCAATCCTCAATACTCAATCCTCAATCCTCAATCCTCAATCCTCAATCCTCAATCCTGAATACTCAATCTTCAATCCTCAATCCTCAATCCTCAATCCTCAAACCTCAATCCTCAACCATCAATCCTCAATCTTCAATACTCAATCCTCAATCCTCAATCCTCAATCCTCAATACTCAACCATCAATCCTCAATTCTCAATACTCAATAGAATATCCTGAAGTCTCAGGATTCTATACTCAAACCTCAATCCTCAGCCCTGAGCCCTCATTCACAATCCTCAGTCCTCAATCCTCAATCCTCAATACTCAACCATCAATCCTCAATTCTCAATACTCAATAGAATATCCTTAATTCTCAGGATTCTATACTCAAACCTCAATCCTCATCCCTGAGCCCTCATTCACAATCCTCAATCCTCAATCCTCAATCCTCATCTCTCAATCCTCAATCCTCAGCCCTCAGTCCTCAAACCTCAATCGTCAACCCTCAGCCCTCATCCTCAATCTTCAATCCTCAATCCTCAATCCTCAATCCCCAATCCTCAATCTTCAATCCTCAATACTCTTTCTTCAATCCTCAATCCTCAATCCTCAATCCTCAATCCTCATTCTTCAATCCTCAATACCCAATCCTCTATCTTCAATCCTCAATCCTCAATCCTCAATTCTCAATTTTCAATCCTCAATACTGAATCTTCAATCCACAATCCTCAATCCTCAATACTCAATCCTCAATCCTCAATCTTCAATCCTCAGTCCCCAATGCTCAATCTTCATACCTCAATACCCAATCCTCAATCCTCAATCCTCAATCCTCAATCATCAATAACCAATCTTCAATACTCAATCCTCAATCCTCAATCCTCAATCGTCAATACTCAAACATCAATCCTCAATTCTCAATACTCAATATAATATCCTGAATTCTCAGGATTCTATACTCAAACCTCAATCCTCAACCCTGAGCCCTCATTCACAATCCTCAATCCTCAATCCTCAATACTCAATTCTCAATCCTCAATCCCCAATCCTCAATCCTCAATCCTCAATCCTCAGACCTCAATCCTCAATCCTCAGTCCTCAAACCACAATCCTGAATCCTCAATCCTGAATCCTCAATCTTCAGCACTCAGTCCTCAACAATCAGTTGTCAATCCTCAATCCTCAATAGAATATCCTCAGTTCATAGTTTTCAATACGCAATACTCAGTCTGCAATCTTCAAATCTCTATCCACAAACATCAATTCTCATCACTCAACCCTCAACACTCAGTCCCCAGTCCTCAATCTTCAATCCTCAATCTTCAATCCTCAATCATCAATCCCCAATCCTAAATTCTCAACCTTTAATCCCCAATACTCAATCTTCAATCCTCAATCCTCAATCCTCAATCCTCAATCCACAATCCTCATTCTTCGATCCTCAATACCCAATCCTCAATCTTCAATCCTCAATCCTCAATCCTCAATTCTCAATCCTCAACCATCAGTCCTCAGTCCTCAGACCTCAATCCTCAACCCTCAGCCCTCATCCTCAATCCTCAATCCTCAATCCTCAGCCCTCAGTCCTCAAACTGCAATCCTCAACCCTCAGCCCTCATCCTCAATCTTCAATCCTCAATCATCAATCCTCAATCCCCAATCCTCAATCTTCAATCCTCAACACTCTTTCTTCAATCCTCAATCTTCAATCCTCAATCCTCATTCCTCATTCTTCAATCCTTAATACCCAATCCTCAATCTTCTATCCTCAATCCTCAATCCTCGATTCTCAATCCTCAATCCTCAATCCTCAGACCTCAAACATCAATACTCAGCCCTCAGTCCTCGTCCTGAATCCACAACCCTCAATCCTCAATCCTCAATCTTCAATCATCAATATTCATTCTTCAATCCTCAATCCTCAATCCTCAATCCTCAATCCTCAATCCTCAAACCTCAATGTTCCATCCTCAATACCCAATCCTCAATCTTCAATCCTCAATCCTCAAACCTCAATTCTCAATCCTCAATCCTCAATCCTCAGTCCTCGAACCTCAATTCTGAATCCGCATTCCTGAATCCTCAATCTTCAGCCCTCAGTCATCAACAATCAGTTGTCAATCCTCAGTGCTCAATAGAATATCCTCAGTTCAGAGCTTTCAATACGCAATACTCAGTTTGCAATCTTCAAATCTCTATCCACAAACATCAATTCTCATCACTCAACCCTCAACACTCAGTCCCCAATCCTCAATCTTCAAACCTCAATCTTCAATCCTCAATCATCAATCCTCAATCCTAAATTCTCAATCTTTAATCCCCAATACTAAATCTTCAATCCTCAATCCTCAATCCTCAATCCTCAATACTCTATCCTCAATCCTCAATCCTCATTCTTCAATCCTCAATACCCAATCCTCAATCTTCAATCCTCAATCCTCAATCCTCAATTCTCAATCCTCAATCCTCAGTCCTCAGTCCTCAGACCTCAATCCTCAACCCTCAGCCCTCATCCTCAATCCTCAATCCTCAATCCTCAGCCCTCAGTCCTCAAACCGCAATCCTCAACCCTCAGCCATCATCCTGAATCTTCAATCCTCAATCCTCAATCGTCAATCCAAAATCCTCAATCTTCCATCCTCAATACTCTTTCTTCAATCCTCAATCCTCAATCCTCAATCCTCATTCCACATTCTTCAATCCTCAATACCCAATCCTCAATCTTCAATCCTCAATCCTCAATCCTCGATTCTCAATCCTCAATCCTCAATCCTCAGACCTCAAACATCAATACTCAGCCATCAGTCCTCGTCCTCAATCCACAACCCTCAATCCTCAATCCTCAATCTTCAGTCATCAATATTCATTCTTCAATCCTCAATCCTCAACCCTGAATCCTCAATCCTCAATCCTCAGCCCTCAGTCCTCAAAGCTCAATCCTCAACCCTCAGTCCTCAGTCCTCAATCTTCAATCCTCAGTCCTCGATCCTCAATCCTCAATCCTCAATCCTCAATCCTCAGTCCTCAAACCTCAATCCTGAATCCTCAATCCTGAATCCTCAATCTTCAGACCTCAGACCTCAACAATCAGTTGTCAATCCTCAATCCTCAATAGAATATCATCAATTCACACCTTTCAATACTCAATATTCAACCTGCAATCTTCAAATCTCTGTCCACAAACATCAACTCTCATCACTCAGCCCTCAAGACTCAGTCCCCAATCCTCAATCTTCAATCCTCAATCATCAATTCTCAATCGTCGGTTCTCAATCTTTAATCCACAATACTCAATCTTCAATCCTCAATCCTCAATCCTCAATCCTCAATCCTCAATCCTCAATCCTCAATCCTCATTCTTCAATCCTCAATACCCAATCCTCAATCTTCAATCCTCAATCCTCAATCCTCAATTCCCAATCCTCAATCGTCAGTCCTCAGTCCTCAAACCTCAATCCTCAACCCTCAGCCCTCATCCTCAATCCTCAATCCTCAATCCTCAATACTCAATCTTCAATCCTCAATCCTCAATCCTCAATCCTCAATCCTCAATCCTCAATCCTCAATCCTCATTCTTCAATCCTCAATACCCAATCCTCAATCTTCAATCCTCAATCCTCAATCCTCAATTCTCAATCCTCAATCCTCAGTCCTCAGTCCTCAAACCTCAATCCTCAATCCTCATTCTTCAATCCTCAATACCCAATCCTCAATCTTCAATCCTCAGTCCCCAATCCTCAATCTTCAATCCTCAATACTCAATCCTCAATCCTCAATCCTCAATCCTCAACCCTCAAACCTGAATACTCAATCTTCAATCCTCAATCCTCAATCCTCAATCCTCAATCCTCAATCCTCAACCATCAATCCTCAATCTTCAATACTCAATCCTCAATCCTCGATCCTCATTCTTCAATCCTCAATACCCAATCCTCAATCTTCAATCCTCAATCCTCAATCCTCAATTCTCAATCCTCAATCCTCAACCCTCAGCCCTCATCCTCAATCCTCAATCCTCAATCCTCAGCCCTCAGTCCTCAAACCGCAATCCTCAACCCTCAGCCCTCATCCTGAATCTTCAATCCTCAGTCCTCAATCGTCAATCCAAAATCCTCAATCTTCAATCCTCAATCCTCAGTCCTCAATTCTCAATCCTCAATCCTCAGTCCTCAGTCCTCAAACCTCAATCCTCAACCCTCAGCCCTCATCCTCAATCCTCAATCCTCAATCCTCAGCCCTCAGTCTTCAAACCGCAATCCTCAACCCTCAGCCCTCATCCTCAATCTTCAATCCTCAATCCTCAATCCTCAATCCTCAATCCTCAAACTTCAATCCTCAATGCTCAATCTTCAATCCTCAATCCTCAATTCTCAATCCTCAACCCTCAATCCTCAATCCTCAATCCTCAATCCTCAATCCTGAATACTCAATCTTCAATCCTCAATCCTCAATCCTCAAACCTCAATTCTCAATCCTCAACCCTCAATCCTCAGTCCTCGAACCTCAATTCTGAATCCGCAACTCTGAATCCTCAATCTTCAGCCCTCAGTCATCAACAATCAGTTGTCAATCTTCAATCCTCAATAGAATATCCTCAATTCACAGTTTTCAATACTCAATACTCAATCTGCAATCTTCAAACTTCTATCCACAATCATCAATTCTCATCACTCAACCCTCAGCTCTCAGTCTTCAATGCTCAATCCTCAATCCTCAATCCTCAATCTTCAATCCTTAATACTGAATCTTCAATCCTCAATCCTCAATCCTCAATACGCAATCCTCAATCCTCAATCTTCAACACTCAGTCCCCAATCCTCAATCTTCAATCCTCAATACTCAATCCTCAATCCTCAATCCTCAATCCTCAATCCTCAATCCTCAAACCTGAATATCCAATCTTCAATCCTCAATCCTCAATCCTCAATCCTCAATCATCAATCCTTAATCTTCAATACTCAATACTCAATCCTCAATCCTCAATGCTCAATACTCAATCGTCAATCTTCAATCCTCTATACTCAATCTTCGATCCTCAATCCTCAATCCTCAATCCTCAATCCTCATTCTTCAATCCTCAATACCCAACCCTCAATCTTCAATCCTCTATCCTCAATCCTCAATCCTCAATCCTCAATCCTCAATCCTCAATCCTCATTCTTCAATCCTCAATACCCAATCCTCAATCTTCAATCCTCAGTCCCCAATCCTCAATCTTCAATCCTCAATACTCAATCGTCAATCCTCAATCCTCAATCCTCAACCCTCAAACCTGAATACTCAATCTTCAATCCTCAATCCTCAATCCTCAATCCTCAATCTTCAATCCTCAACCATCAATCCTCAATCTTCAATACTCAATCCTCAATCCTCAGTCCTCAGTCCTCAATCTTCAATCCTCAATACTCTTTCTTCAATGCTCAATCCTCAATCCTCAATCCTCAATCCTCATTCTTCAATCCTCAATACCCAATCCTCAATCTTCAATCCTCAATCCTCAATCCTCCATTCTCAATCCTCAATCCTCAATCCTCAGACCTCAACCCTCAATCCTCAGTCCTAAAACCACAATCCTGAATCCTCAATCCTGAATCCTCAATCTTCAGCACTCAGTCCTCAACAATCAGTTGTCAATCCTCAATCCTCAATAGAATATCCTCAGTTCAGAGTTTTCAATACGCAATACTCAGTCTGCAATCTTCAAATCTCTATCCACAAACATCAATTCTCATCACTCAACCCTCAACACTCAGTCCCCAATCCTCAATCTTCAATCCTCAATCTTCAATCCTCAATCATCAATCCCCAATCCTAAATTCTCAATCTTTAATCCCCAATACTCAATCTTCAATCCTCAATCCTCAATCCTCAATCCTCAATTCTCAATCCTCAATCCTCAGTCCTCAGTCCTCAGACCTCAATCCTCAACCCTCAGCCCTCATCCTCAATCCTCAATCCTCAATCCTCAGCCCTCAGTCCTCAAACCGCAATCCTCAACCCTCAGCCCTCATCCTCAATCTTCAATCCTCAATCCTCAATCCTCAATCCCCAATCCCCAATCCTCAATCTTCAATCCTCAATACTCTTTCTTCAATCCTCAATCCTCAATCCTCAATCCTCATTCCTCATTCTTCAATCCTCAATACCCAATCCTCAATCTTCAATCCTCAATCCTCAATCCTCGATTCTCAATTCTCAATCCTCAATCCTCAGACCACAACCATCAATACTCAGCCCTCAGCGCTCGTCCTCAGTCCACAACCCTCAATCCTCAATCCTCAATCTTCAATCATCAATATTCATTCTTCAAACCTCAATCCTCAATCCTCAATCCTCAATCCCCAATCCTCAATCCTCAATCCTCAATCCTCATTCCTCATTCTTCAATCCTGAATACCCAACCCTCAATCTTCAATCCTCAATCCTCAATCCTCGATTCTCAATCCTCAATCCTCAATCCTCAGACCTCAAACATCAATACTCAGCCCTCAGTCCTCGTCCTCAATCCACAACCCTCAATACTCAATACTCAATCTTCAATCATCAATATTCATTCTTCAATCCTCAATCCTCAATCCTCAATCCTCAATCCTCAATCCTCAAACCTCAGTGTTCAATCCTCAATACCCAATCCTCAATCTTCAATCCTCAATAATCAATACTCAATCCACAATCCTCAATCCTCAATCCTCAGTCCTTAAACCACAATCCTGAATCCCCAATCCTGAGTCCTCAATCTTCAGCACTCAGTCCTAAACAATGAGTTGTCAATCCTCAATCGTCAATAGAATATCCTCAGTTCAGAGCTATCAATACGCAATACTCAGCCTGCAATCTTCAAATCTCTATCCACAAACATCAATTCTCATCACTCAACCCTCAACACTCAGTCCCCAATCTTCAATCTTCAATCCTCAATCCTCAATCCTCAATCCTCAATCCTCAATCCTCAATTCTCAATCCTCGATCCTCAGTCCTCAGTCCTCAAACCTCAATCCTCAACCCTCAGCCCTCATCCTCAATCCTCAATCCTCAATCTTCAATCCTCAGTCCTCGATCCTCAATCCTCAATCCTCAATCCTCAATCCTCAGTCCTCAAACCTCAATCCTGAATCCTCAATCCTGAATCCTCAATCTTCAGACCTCAGACCTCAACAATCAGTTGTCAATCCTCAATCCTCAATAGAATATCATCAATTCACACTTTTCAGTACTCAATATTCAACCTGCAATCTTCAAATCTCTGTCCACAAACATCAATTCTCATCACTCAGCCCTCAACACTCAGTCCCCAATCCTCAATCTTCAATCCTCAATCATCAACTCTCAATCCTCAGTCCTCAATCTTTAATCCACAATACTCAATCTGCAGTCCTCAATCCTCAATCCTCAATCCTCAATCCTCAATCCTCAATCCTCAGTCCTCAGTCCTCAAACCTCAATCCTCAACCCTCAATCCTCAATCCTCAATCCTCAATCCTCAATCCTGAGTACTCAATCTTCAATCCTCAATCCTCAATCCTCAAACCTCAATTCTCAATCCTCAATCCTCAATCCTCAATACTCAATAGAATGTCCTGAATTCTCAGGATTCTATACTCAAACCTCAATCCTCAGCCCTGAGCCCTCATTCACAATCCTCAATCCTCAACCCTCAATCCTCAATTCTCAATCCTCAATCCCCAATCCTCAATCCTCAATACTCAACCATCAATCCTCAATTCTCAATACTCAATAGAAAACCTTAATTCTCAGGATTCTATACTCAAACCTCAATCCCCAACCCTGAGCCCTCATTCACAATCCTCAATCCTCAATCCTCAATCCTCAACTCTCAATCCTCAATCCTCAGCCCTCAGTCCTCAAACCTCAATCCTCAACCCTCAGCCCTCATCCTCAATCTTCAATCATCAATCCTCAATCCTCAATCCCCAATCCTCAATCTTCAATCCTCAATACTCTTTCTTCAATGCTCAATCCTCAATCCTCAATCCTCAATCCTCATTCTTCAATCCTCAATACCCAATCCTCAGTCTTCAATCCTCAATCCTCAATCCTCAATTCTCAATCCTCAATCCTCAATCCTCAGACCTCAACACTCAATCCTCAGTCCTAAAACCACAATCCTGAATCCTCAATCCTGAATCCTCAATCTTCAGCACTCAGTCCTCAACAATCAGTTGTCAATCCTCAATCCTCAATAGAGTATCCTCTGTTCAGAGTTTTCAATACGCAATACTCAGTCTGCAATCTTCAAATCTCTATCCACAAACATCAATTCTCATCACTCAACCCTCAACACTCAGTCCCCAATCCTCAATCTTCAATGCTCAATCTTCAATCCTCAATCATCAATCCCCAATCCTAAATTCTCAATCTTTAATCCCCAATACTCAATCTTCAATCCTCAATCCTCAATCCTCAATCCTCAATTATCAATCCTCAATCCTCAGTCCTCAGTCCTCAGACCTCAATCCTCAATCCTCAGCCCTCATCCTCAATCCTCAATCCTCAATCCTCAGCCCTCAGTCCTCAAACCGCAATCCTCAACCCTCAGCCCTCATCCTCAATCTTCAATCCTCAATCCTCAATCCTCAATCCCCAATCCTCAATCTTCAATCCTCAATACTCTTTCTTCAATCATCAATCCTCAATCCTCAATCCTCATTCCTCATCCTTCAATCCTCAATACCCAATCCTCAATTTTCAATCCTCAATCCTCAATCCTCGATTCTCAATCCTCAATCCTCAATCCTCAGACCTCAAACATCAATACTCAGCCCTCAGTCCTCGTCCTCAATCCACAACCCTCAATGCTCAATCCTCAATCTTCAATCATCAATATTCATTCTTCAATCCTCAATCCTCAATCCTCAATCCTCAATCCTCAATCCTCAAACCTCAATGTTCAATCCTCAATACCCAATCCTCAATCTGCAATCCTCAATAATCAATCCTCAATCCACAATCCTCAATCCTCAATCCTCAGTCCTCAAACCACAATCCTGAATCCCCAATCCTGAGTCCTCAACCTTCAGCACTCAGTCCTCAACAATGAGTTGTCAATCCTCAATCCTCAATAGAATATCCTCAGTTCAGAGTTATCAATACGCAATACTCAGTCTGCAATCTCCAAATCTCTATCCACAAACATCAATTCTCATCACTCAACCCTCAACACTCAGTCCCCAATCCTCAATCTTCAATCCTCAATCCTCAATCCTCAATCCTCAATCCTCAATCCTCAATTCTCAATCCTCGATCCTCAGTCCTCAGTCCTCAAACCTCAATCCTCAACCCTCAGCTCTCATCCTCAATACTCAATCATCAATCTTCAATCCTCAGTCCTCGATCGTCAATCCTCAATACTCAATCCTCAATCCTCAGTCCTCAAACCTCAATCCTGAATCCTCTATCCTGAATCCTCAATCTTCAGACCTGAGACCTCAACAATCAGTCGTCAATCCTCAATCCTCAATAGAATATCATCAATTCACACCCTTCAATACTCAATATTCAACCTGCAATCGTCAAATCTCTGTCCACAAACATCAATTCTCATCACTCAGCCCTCAACACTCAGTCCCCAATCCTCAATCTTCAATCCTCAATCATCAATTCTCAATCCTCAGTTCTCAATCTTTAATCCACAATACTCAATCTTCAGTCCTCAATCAACAATCCTCAATCCACAATCCTTAATCCTCAATCCTCAATCCTCATTCTTCAATCCTCAATCCCCAATCCTCAATCTTCAATCCTCAATCCTCAATCCTCAATTCTCAATCCTCAATCCTCAGTCCTCAGTCCTCAAACCTCAATCCTCAAACCCCAGCCCTCATCCTCAATCCTCAATCCTCAATCGTCAATCCTCAACCTTCAATCCTCAGTACTCAACCTTCAATCCTCGATCCTCAGTCCTCAAACATCAATTCTGAAGCCTCAATCCTGAATCCTCAATCTTCGGCCCTCAGTCCTCAACAATCAGTTGTCAATCCTCAATCCTCAATAGAATATCCTCAATTCACAGTTTTCAATACATAATACTCAATCTGCAATCTTCAAACCTCTATCCACAGACAACAATTCCCATTACTCATCCCTTAACACTCAGTCCTCAATGTTCAATCCTCAATCCTCAATACTCAATCGTCAATCTTCAATCCTCTATACTCAATCTTCGATCCTCAATCCTCAATCCTCAATCCTCAATCCTCATTCTTCAATCCTCAATACCCAATCCTCAATCTTCAATCCTCAGTCCCCAATCCTCAATCTTCAATCCTGAATACTCAATCCTCAATCCTCAATCCTCAATCCTCAACCCTCAATCCTGAATACTCAATCTTCAATCCTCAAACCTCAATCCTCAATCCTCAACCCTCAATCCTCAATCCTCAATCATCAATCCTCAATCTTCAATACTCAATCCTCAATCCTCAATCCTCAATCCTCAATACACAACCGTCAATCCTCAATTCTCAATACTCAATAGAATATCCTGAATTCTCAGGGTTCTATACTCAAACCTCAATCCTCAACCCTGAGCCCTCATTCACAATCCTCAATCCTCAATCCTCAATCCTCAATTCTCAATCCTCAATCCTCAGCCCTCAGTCCTCAAACCTCAATCCTCAACCCTCAGCCCTCATCCTCAATCTTCAATTCTCAATCCTCAATCCTCAATCCCCAATCCTCAATCTTCAATCCTCAATACTCTTTCTTCAATCCTCAACCATCAATCCTCAATCCCCAATTCTCATTCTTCAATCCTCAATACCCAATCCTCAATCTTCAATCCTCAATCCTCAATCCTCAATTCTGAATCCTCAATCCTCAATCCTCAGACCTCAAACATCAATACTCAGCCCTCAGTCCTCGTCCTCAATCCACAACACTCAATCCTCAATCCTCAATCTTCAATCCTCAATCCTCAATCCTCAATCCTCAATCCTCATTCTTCAATCCTCAATACCCAATCCTCAATCTTCAATCCTCAATCCTCAATCCTCAGTTCTCAACCCTCAATCCTCAATCCTCAGTCCTCGAACCTCAATTCTGAATCCGCATTCCTGAATCCTCAATCTTCAGCCCTCAGTCATCAACAATCAGTTGTCAATCCTCAATCCTCAATACAATATCCTCAATTCACAGTTTTCAATACTCAATACTCAATCTGCAATCTTCAAACTTCTATCCACAATCATCAATTCTCATCACTCAACCCTCATCACTCAGTCCTCAATGCACAATCCTCAATCCCCAATCCTCAACCTTCAATCCTCAATTCTGAATCTTCAATCCTCAATCCTCAATCCTCAATACTCAATCCTCAATCCTCAATCTTCAACACTCAGTCCCCAATCCTCAATCTTCAATCCTCAATACTCAATCCTCAATCCTCAATCGTCAATCCTCAATCCTCAATCCTGAATACTGAATCTTCAATCCTCAATCCTCAATCCTCAATCCTCAATCCTCAATCATCAATCCTCAATCTTCAATACTCAATCCTCAATTCTCAATCCTCAATCCTCAATACTCAACCATCAACCCTCAATTCTCAATACTCAATAGAATATCCTGAATTCTCAGGATTCTATACTCAAACCTCAATCCTCAGCCCTGAGCCCTCATTCACAACCCTCAATCCTCAATCCTCAATCCTCAATTCTCAATCCTCAATCCCCAATCCTCAATCCTCAATACTCAACCATCAATCCTCAATTCTCAATACTCAATAGAAAACCTTAATTCTCAGGATTCTATACTCAAACCTCAATCCTCAACCCTGAGCCCTCATTCACAATCCTCAATCCTCAATCCTCAATCCTCAACTCTCAATCCTCAATCCTCAGCCCTCAGTCCTCAAACCTCAATCCTCAACCCTCAGCCCTCATCCTCAATCTTCAATCTTCAATCCTCAATCCTCAATCCTCAATCCCCAATCCTCAAACTTCAATCCTCAATACTCTTTCTTCAATGCTCAATCCTCAATCCTCAATCCTCAATCCTCATTCTTCAATCCTCAATACCCAATCCTCAATCTTCAATCCTCAATCCTCAATCCTCAATTCTCAATCCTCAATCCTCAATCCTCAGACCTCAACCCTCAATCCTCAGTCCTAAAACCACAATCCTGAATCCTTAATCCTGAATCCTCAATCTTCAGCACTCAGTCCTCAACAATCAGTTGTCAATCCTCAATACTCAATAGAATATCCTCAGTTCAGAGTTTTCAATACGCAACACTCAGTCTGCAATCTTCAAATCTCTATCCACAAACATCAATTCTCATCACTCAACCCTCAACACTCAGTCCCCAATCCTCAATCTTCAATCCTCAATCTTCAATCCTCAATCTTCAATCCTCAATCATCAATCCCCAATCCTCAATCTTCAATCCTCAATACTCTTTCTTCAATCCTCAATCCTCAATCCTCAATCCTCATTCCTCATTCTTCAATCCTCAATACCCAATCCTCAATCTTCAATCCTCAATCCTCAATCCTCGATTCTCAATCCTCAATCCTCAATCCTCAGACCTCAAACATCAATACTCAGCCCTCAGTCCTCGTCCTCAATCCACAACCCTCAATCCTGAATCCTCAATCTTCGGCCCTCAGTCCTCAACAATCAGTTGTCAATCCTCAATCCTCAATAGAATAGCCTCAATTCACAGTTTTCAATACATAATACTCAATCTGCAATCTTCAAACCTCTATCCACAGACAACAATTCCCATTACTCATCCCTTAACACTCAGTCCTCAATGTTCAATCCTCAATCCTCAATACTCAATCGTCAATCTTCAATCCTCTATACTCAATCTTCGATCCTCAGTCCCCAATCCTCAATCTTCAATCCCCAATACTCAATCCTTAATCCTCAATCCTCAATCCTCAGCCCTCAGTCCTCAAACCGCAATCCTCAACCCTCAGCCCTCATCCTCAATCTTCAATCCTCAATACTCAATCCTCAATCCTCAATCCTCAAACTACAACCCTCAATGCTCAATCTTCAATCCTCAATCCTCAATTCTCAATCCTCAACACTCAATCCTCAATCCTCAATCCTCAATCCTCAATCCTGAATACTCAATCTTCAATCCTCAATCCTCAATCCTCAAACCTCAATTCTCAATCCTCAACCCTCAATCCTCAGTCCTCGAACCTCAATTCTGAATCCGCGATTCTGAATCCTCAATCTTCAGCCCTCAGTCATCAACAATCAGTTGTCAATCTTCAATCCTCAATAGAATATCCTCAATTCACAGTTTTCAATACTCAATACTCAATCTGCAATCTTCAAACTTCTATCCACAATCATCAATTCTCATCACACAACCCTCAGCACTCAGTCTTCAATGCTCAATCCTCAATCCTCAATCCTCAATCTTCAATCCTTAATACTGAATCTTCAATACTCAATCCTCAATCCTCAATTCTCAACCTCAATCCTCAATCCTCAATCCTCAATCCTCATTCTTCAATCCTCAATACCCAATCCTCAACCTTCAATCCTCAATCCTCAATCCTCAATTCTCAATCCTCAATCCTCAATCCTCAGACCTCAAACATCAATACTCAGCCCTCAGTCCTCGTCCTCAATCCACATCACTCAATCCTCAATCCTCAATCCTCAATCCTCAATCCTGAATACTCAATCTTCAATCCTCTATCCTCAATCCTCAAACCTCAACTCTCAATTCTCAATCCTCAATCCTCAGTCCTCGAACCTCAATTCTGAATCCGCAATTCTGAATCCTCAATCTTCAGCCCTCAGTCATCAACAATCAGTTGTCAATCCTCAATCCTCAATAGAATATCCTCAATTCACAGTTTTCAATACTCAATACTCAATCTGCAATCTTCAAACTTCTATCCACAATCATCAATTCTCATCACTCAACCCTCAGCACTCAGTCTTCAATGCTCAATCCTCAATCCTCAATCCTCAATCTTCAATCCTTAATACTGAATCTTCATCCTCAATCCTCAATCCTCAATACGCAATCCTCAATCCTCAATCTTCAACACTCAGTCCCCAATACTCAATCTTCAATCCTCAATACACAATCCTCAATCCTCAATCCTCAATCCTCAATCCTCAATCCTGAATATCCAATCTTCAATCCTCAATCCTCAATCCTCAATCCTCAATCCTCAATCCTCAATCATCAATCCTTAATCTTCAATACTCAATACTCAATCCTCAATCCTCAATCCTCAATACTCAACCATCAATCCTCAATTCTCAATACTCAATAGAATGTCCTGAATTCTCAGGATTCTATACTCAAACCTCAATCCTCAGCCCTGAGCCCTCATTCACAATCCTCAATCCTCAACCCTCAATCCTCAATTCTCAATCCTCAATCCCCAATCCTCAATCCTCAATACTCAACCATCAATCCTCAATTCTCAATACTCAATAGAAAACCTTAATTCTCAGGATTCTATACTCAAACCTCAATCCTCAACCCTGAGCCCTCATTAACAATCCTCAATCCTCAATCTTCAATCCTCAATACCCAATCCTCAATCTTCAATCCTCAATAATCAATCCTCAATCCACAATCCTCAATCCTCAATCCTCAGTCCTCAAACCATAATCCTGAATCCCCAATCCTGAGTCCTCAATCTTCAGCACTCAGTCCTCAACAATGAGTTGTCAATCCTCAATCCTCAATAGAATATCCTCAATTCACAGTTTTGAATACTCAATACTCAATCTGCAATCTTCAAACTTCTATCCACAATCATCAATTCTCATCACTCAACCCTCAACACTCAGTCCTCAATGCTCAATCCTCAATCCTCAATCCTCAATCTTCAATCCTCAATACTGAATCTTCAATCCTCAATCCTCAATCCTCAATACTCAATCCTCAATCCTCAATCTTCAACACTCAGTCTCCAATCCTCAATCTTCAATCCTCAATACTCAATCCTCAATCCTCAATCCTCAATCCTCAATCCTCAATCCTGAATACTCAATCTTCAATCCTCAATCCTCAATCCACAATCCTCAATCCTCAATCCTCAATCATCAATCCTCAATCTTCAATACTCAATCCTCAATCCTCAATACTCAATCCTCAATACTCAACCATCAATCCTCAATTCTCATTACTCAATAGAATATCCTGAATTCTCAGGATTCTATACTCAAACCTCAATCCTCAGCCCTGAGCCCTGATTCACAATCCTCAATCCTCAATCCTCAACCCTCAATCCTCAATGCTCAATCCTCAATTCCCCAATCCTCAATCCTCAATACCCAACCATCCATCCTCAATTCTCAATACTCAACAGAATATCCTTAATTCTCAGGATTCTATACTCAAACCTCAATCCTCAACCCTGAGCCCTCATTAACAATCCTCAATCCTCAATCCTCAATCCTCAACTCTCAATCCTCAATCCTCAGCCCTCAGTCCTCAAACCTCAATCGTCAACCCTCAGCCCTCATCCTCAATCTTCAATCCTCAATCCTCAATCCTCAATCCCCAATCCTCAATCTTCAATCCTCGATACTCTTTCTTCAATCCTCAATCCTCAATACTCAATCCTCAATCCTCATTCTTCAATCCTCAATACCCAATCCTCAATCTTCAATCCTCAATCCTCAATCCTCAATTCTCAATCCTCAATCCTCAATCATCAGACCTCAAACATCAATACTCAGCCCTCAGTCCTCGTCCTCAATCCACAGCCCTCAATCCTCAATACTCAACCTTCAATCATCAATATTCAATCTTCAATCCTCAATCCTCAATCCCCAATCCTCAATCCTCAAACCTCAATGTTCAATCCTCAATACTCAATCCTCAATCTTCAATCCTCGATCCTCAATCTTCAATCCTCAATCCTCAATCCTCAGTCCTCAAACCACAATCCTGAATCCTCAATCCCGAATCCTCAATCTTCAGCACTCAGTCCTCAACAATCAGTTGTCAATCCTCAATCCTCAATAGGATATCCTCAGTTCAGAGTTTTCAATACGCAATACTCAGTCTGCAATCTTCAAATCTCTATCCACAAACATCAATTCTCATCACTCAACCCTCAACACTCAGTCCCCAATCCTCAATCTTCAATCCTCAATCCTCAATCCTCAATAGAATATCATCAGTTCACACCTTTCAATACTCAATACTCAACCTGCAATCGTCAAATCTCTATCCACAAACATCAATTCTCATCACTCAACCCTCAACACTCAGTCCCCAATCCTCAATCTTAAATCCTCAATCATCAAGCCTCAATCCTCAATTCTCAATCTTTAAACCCCAATACTCAATCTTCAATCCTCAATCCTCAATCCTCAATCCTCAATCCACAATCCTCAATCCTCAATCCTCATTCTTCAACACTCAGTCCCCAATACTCAATCTTCAATCCTCAATACACAATCCTCAATCCTCAATCCTCAATCCTCAATCCTGAATATCCAATCTTCAATCCTCAATCCTCAATCCTCAATCCTCAATCCTCAATCCTCAATCATCAATCCTTAATCTTCAATACTCAATACTCAATCCTCAATCCTCAATCCTCAATACTCAACCATCAATCCTCAATTCTCAATACTCAATAGAATGTCCTGAATTCTCAGGATTCTATACTCAAACCTCAATCCTCAGCCCTGAGCCCTCATTCACAATCCTCAATCCTCAACCCTCAATCCTCAATTCTCAATCCTCAATCCCCAATCCTCAATCCTCAATACTCAACCATCAATCCTCAATTCTCAATACTCAATAGAAAACCTTAATTCTCAGGATTCTATACTCAAACCTCAATCCTCAACCCTGAGCCCTCATTAACAATCCTCAATCCTCAATCTTCAATCCTCAATACCCAATCCTCAATCTTCAATCCTCAATAATCAATCCTCAATCCACAATCCTCAATCCTCAATCCTCAGTCCTCAAACCATAATCCTGAATCCCCAATCCTGAGTCCTCAATCTTCAGCACTCAGTCCTCAACAATGAGTTGTCAATCCTCAATCCTCAATAGAATATCCTCAATTCACAGTTTTGAATACTCAATACTCAATCTGCAATCTTCAAACTTCTATCCACAATCATCAATTCTCATCACTCAACCCTCAACACTCAGTCCTCAATGCTCAATCCTCAATCCTCAATCCTCAATCTTCAATCCACAATACTGAATCTTCAATCCTCAATCCTCAATCCTCAATACTCAATCCTCAATCCTCAATCTTCAACACTCAGTCTCCAATCCTCAATCTTCAATCCTCAATACTCAATCCTCAATCCTCAATCCTCAATCCTCAATCCTCAATCCTGAATACTCAATCTTCAATCCTCAATCCTCAATCCACAATCCTCAATCCTCAATCCTCAATCATCAATCCTCAATCTTCAATACTCAATCCTCAATCCTCAATACTCAATCCTCAATACTCAACCATCAATCCTCAATTCTCATTACTCAATAGAATATCCTGAATTCTCAGGATTCTATACTCAAACCTCAATCCTCAGCCCTGAGCCCTGATTCACAATCCTCAATCCTCAATCCTCAACCCTCAATCCTCAATGCTCAATCCTCAATTCCCCAATCCTCAATCCTCAATACCCAACCATCCATCCTCAATTCTCAATACTCAACAGAATATCCTTAATTCTCAGGATTCTATACTCAAACCTCAATCCTCAACCCTGAGCCCTCATTAACAATCCTCAATCCTCAATCCTCAATCCTCAACTCTCAATCCTCAATCCTCAGCCCTCAGTCCTCAAACCTCAATCGTCAACCCTCAGCCCTCATCCTCAATCTTCAATCCTCAATCCTCAATCCTCAATCCCCAATCCTCAATCTTCAATCCTCGATACTCTTTCTTCAATCCTCAATCCTCAATACTCAATCCTCAATCCTCATTCTTCAATCCTCAATACCCAATCCTCAATCTTCAATCCTCAATCCTCAATCCTCAATTCTCAATCCTCAATCCTCAATCATCAGACCTCAAACATCAATACTCAGCCCTCAGTCCTCGTCCTCAATCCACAGCCCTCAATCCTCAATACTCAATCCTCAATCTTCAATCCTCGATCCTCAATCTTCAATCCTCAATCCTCAATCCTCAGTCCTCAAACCACAATCCTGAATCCTCAATCCCGAATCCTCAATCTTCAGCACTCAGTCCTCAACAATCAGTTGTCAATCCTCAATCCTCAATAGGATATCCTCAGTTCAGAGTTTTCAATACGCAATACTCAGTCTGCAATCTTCAAATCTCTATCCACAAACATCAATTCTCATCACTCAACCCTCAACACTCAGTCCCCAATCCTCAATCTTCAATCCTCAATCCTCAATCCTCAATAGAATATCATCAGTTCACACCTTTCAATACTCAATACTCAACCTGCAATCGTCAAATCTCTATCCACAAACATCAATTCTCATCACTCAACCCTCAACACTCAGTCCCCAATCCTCAATCTTAAATCCTCAATCATCAAGCCTCAATCCTCAATTCTCAATCTTTAAACCCCAATACTCAATCTTCAATCCTCAATCCTCAATCCTCAATCCTCAATCCACAATCCTCAATCCTCAATCCTCATTCTTCAACACTCAGTCCCCAATACTCAATCTTCAATCCTCAATACACAATCCTCAATCCTCAATCCTCAATCCTCAATCCTCAATCCTGAATATCCAATCTTCAATCCTCAATCCTCAATCCTCAATCCTCAATCCTCAATCCTCAATCATCAATCCTTAATCTTCAATACTCAATACTCAATCCTCAATCCTCAATCCTCAATACTCAACCATCAATCCTCAATTCTCAATACTCAATAGAATGTCCTGAATTCTCAGGATTCTATACTCAAACCTCAATCCTCAGCCCTGAGCCCTCATTCACAATCCTCAATCCTCAACCCTCAATCCTCAATTCTCAATCCTCAATCCCCAATCCTCAATCCTCAATACTCAACCATCAATCCTCAATTCTCAATACTCAATAGAAAACCTTAATTCTCAGGATTCTATACTCAAACCTCAATCCTCAACCCTGAGCCCTCATTAACAATCCTCAATCCTCAATCTTCAATCCTCAATACCCAATCCTCAATCTTCAATCCTCAATAATCAATCCTCAATCCACAATCCTCAATCCTCAATCCTCAGTCCTCAAACCATAATCCTGAATCCCCAATCCTGAGTCCTCAATCTTCAGCACTCAGTCCTCAACAATGAGTTGTCAATCCTCAATCCTCAATAGAATATCCTCAATTCACAGTTTTGAATACTCAATACTCAATCTGCAATCTTCAAACTTCTATCCACAATCATCAATTCTCATCACTCAACCCTCAACACTCAGTCCTCAATGCTCAATCCTCAATCCTCAATCCTCAATCTTCAATCCTCAATACTGAATCTTCAATCCTCAATCCTCAATCCTCAATACTCAATCCTCAATCCTCAATCTTCAACACTCAGTCTCCAATCCTCAATCTTCAATCCTCAATACTCAATCCTCAATCCTCAATCCTCAATCCTCAATCCTCAATCCTGAATACTCAATCTTCAATCCTCAATCCTCAATCCACAATCCTCAATCCTCAATCCTCAATCATCAATCCTCAATCTTCAATACTCAATCCTCAATCCTCAATACTCAATCCTCAATACTCAACCATCAATCCTCAATTCTCATTACTCAATAGAATATCCTGAATTCTCAGGATTCTATACTCAAACCTCAATCCTCAGCCCTGAGCCCTGATTCACAATCCTCAATCCTCAATCCTCAACCCTCAATCCTCAATGCTCAATCCTCAATTCCCCAATCCTCAATCCTCAATACCCAACCATCCATCCTCAATTCTCAATACTCAACAGAATATCCTTAATTCTCAGGATTCTATACTCAAACCTCAATCCTCAACCCTGAGCCCTCATTAACAATCCTCAATCCTCAATCCTCAATCCTCAACTCTCAATCCTCAATCCTCAGCCCTCAGTCCTCAAACCTCAATCGTCAACCCTCAGCCCTCATCCTCAATCTTCAATCCTCAATCCTCAATCCTCAATCCCCAATCCTCAATCTTCAATCCTCGATACTCTTTCTTCAATCCTCAATCCTCAATACTCAATCCTCAATCCTCATTCTTCAATCCTCAATACCCAATCCTCAATCTTCAATCCTCATTCCTCAATCCTCAATTCTCAATCCTCAATCCTCAATCATCAGACCTCAAACATCAATACTCAGCCCTCAGTCCTCGTCCTCAATCCACAGCCCTCAATCCTCAATACTCAACCTTCAATCATCAATATTCAATCTTCAATCCTCAATCCTCAATCCCCAATCCTCAATCCTCAAACCTCAATGTTCAATCCTCAATACTCAATCCTCAATCTTCAATCCTCGATCCTCAATCTTCAATCCTCAATCCTCAATCCTCAGTCCTCAAACCACAATCCTGAATCCTCAATCCCGAATCCTCAATCTTCAGCACTCAGTCCTCAACAATCAGTTGTCAATCCTCAATCCTCAATAGGATATCCTCAGTTCAGAGTTTTCAATACGCAATACTCAGTCTGCAATCTTCAAATCTCTATCCACAAACATCAATTCTCATCACTCAACCCTCAACACTCAGTCCCCAATCCTCAATCTTCAATCCTCAATCCTCAATCCTCAATAGAATATCATCAGTTCACACCTTTCAATACTCAATACTCAACCTGCAATCGTCAAATCTCTATCCACAAACATCAATTCTCATCACTCAACCCACAACACTCAGTCCCCAATCCTCAATCTTAAATCCTCAATCATCAAGCCTCAATCCTCAATTCTCAATCTTTAATCCCCAATACTCAATCTTCAATCCTCAATCCTCAATCCTCAATCCTCAATCCACAATCCTCAATCCTCAATCCTCATTCTTCAATCCTCAATACCCAATCCTCAATCTTCAATCCTCAATCCTCAATCCTCAATTCTCAATCCTCAATCCTCAGTCCTCAGTCCTCAAACCTCAATCCTCAGACCTCATCCCTCATAGTCAATCCTCAATCCTTAATCCTCAATCCTCAATCTTCAATCCTCAATACTCAATCTTCAATCCTCAATCCTCAGTCCACGAACCTCAATTTTGAATCCGCATTCCTGAATCCTCAATCTTCAGCCCTCAGTCATCAACAATCAGTTGTCAATCCTCAATCCTCAATAGAATATCCTCAATTCACAGTTTTCAGTACTCAATACTCAATCTGCAATCTTCAAACCTCTATCCACAATCATCAATTCTCATCACTCAACCCTCAACGTTCAGTCCTCAATGCTCAATCCTCAATCCTCAATCCTCAATCTTCAATCCCCAATACTGAATCTTCAATCCTCAATCCTCAATCCTCAATACTCAATCCTCAATCCACAACCTACAATCCTCAGTCCCCAATCCTCAATCTTCAATACTCAATACTCAATCCTCAAGCCTCAATCCTCAATCCTCAATCCTCAATCCTCAATCCTGAATACTCAATCTTCAATCCTAAATCCTCAATCCTCAATCCTCAATCCTCAATCCTTAATCCTCAATCCTCATTCCTCAATCCTCAGTACCCAATCCTCAATCTTCAATCCTCAATCCTCAATCCTCAATCCTCCATCCTCAATCCTCAATCCTCCATCCTCAATCCTCAATCCTCAATCCTCAATCCTCAATCCTCATTCTTCAATCCTCAATACCCAATCCTCAATCTTCAATCCTCAATCCTCAATCCTCAATTCCCAATCCTCAATCCACAATCCTCAGACCTCAAACATCAATACTCAGCCCTCAGTCCTCGTCCTCAATCCACAACACTCAGTCCTCAATCCTCAATCTTCAATCCTCAATACTCAATCCTCAATCCTCAATCCTCATCCTTCAATCCTCAATACCCAATCCTCAATCTTCAATCCTCAATCCTCAATCCTCAATTCTCAATCCTCAATCCTCAATCCTCAGACCTCAAACATCAATACTCAGCCCTCAGTCCTCGTCCTCAATCCACAACACTCAATCCTCAATCCTCAATCCTCAATCCTCAATCGTCAATCCTCATTCTTCGATCCTCAATACCCAATCCTCAATCTTCAATCCTCAATCCTCAATCCTCAATTCTCAATCCTCAATCCTCAATCCTCAGACCTCAATCCTCAATCCTCAGTCCTCAAACCACAATCCTGAATCCTCAATCCTGAATCTTCAATCTTCAGCACTCAGTCCTCAACAATCAGTTGTCAATCCTCAATCCTCAATAGAATATCCTCAGTTCAGAGTTTTCAATACGCAATACTCAGTCTGCAATCTTCAAACCTCTATCCACAAACATCAATTCTCATCACTCAACCCTCAACAATCAGTCCCCAATCCTCAATCTTCAATCCTCAGTCTTCAATCCTCAACCATCAATTCTCAATCCTAAATTCTCAATCTTTAATCCCCAATACTCAATCTTCAATCCTCAATCCTCAATCCTCAATCCTCAATCCTCAATCCTCAATCCTCAATCCTCAATCCTCAATCCTCAATCCTCAATCCTTATTCTTCAATCCTCAATACCCAATCCTCAATCTTCAATCCTCAATCCTCAATCCTCAATTCTCAATCCACAATCCTCAGTCCTCAGACCTCAGACATCAATCCTCAACCCTCAGCCCTCATCCTCAACCCTCAGTCCTCAATCGTCAGCCCTCATCCTCAATCTTCAATCCTCGATCCTCAATCCTCAATCCCCAACCCTCAATCTTCAATCCTCAATACTCTTTCTTCAATCCTCAATCCTCAATCCTCAATCCTCATTCCTCATTCTTCAATCCTGAATACCCAACCCTCAATCTTCAATCCTCAATCCTCAATCCTCGATTCTCAATCCTCAATCCTCAATCCTCAGACCTCAAACATCAATACTCAGCCCTCAGTCCTCGTCCTCAATCCGCAACCCTCAATACTCAATACTCAATCTTCAATCATCAATATTCATTCTTCAATCCTCAATCCTCAATCCTCAATCCTCAATCCTCAATCCTCAAACCTCAGTGTTCAATCCTCAATACCCAATCCTCAATCTTCAATCCTCAATAATCAATACTCAATCCACAATCCTCAATCCTCAATCCTCAGTCCTTAAACCACAATCCTGAATCCCCAATCCTGAGTCCTCAATCTTCAGCACTCAGTCCTAAACAATGAGCTGTCAATCCTCAATCGTCAATAGAATATCCTCAGTTCAGAGCTATCAATACGCAATACTCAGTCTGCAATCTTCAAATCTCTATCCACAAACATCAATTCTCATCACTCAACCCTCAACACTCAGTCCCCAATATTCAATCTTCAATCCTCAATCCTCAATCCTCAATCCTCAATCCGCAATCCTCAATTCTCAATCCTCGATCCTCAGTCCTCAGTCCTCAAACCTCAATCCTCAACCCTCAGCCCTCATCCTCAATCCTCAATCCTCAATCTTCAATCCTCAGTCCTCGATCCTCAATCCTCAATCCTCAATCCTCAATCCTCAGTCCTCAAACCTCAATCCTGAATCCTCAATCCTGAATCCTCAATCTTCAGACCTCAGACCTCAACAATCAGTTGTCAATCCTCAATCCTCAATAGAATATCATCAATTCACACCTTTCAATACTCAATATTCAACCTGCAATCTTCAAATCTCTGTCCACAAACATCAATTCTCATCACTCAGCCCTCAAGACTCAGTCCCCAATCCTCAATCTTCAATCCTCAATCATCAATTCTCAATCCTCGGTTCTCAATCTTTAATCCACAATACTCAATCTTCAATCCTCAATCCTCAATCCTCAATCATCAATCCTCAATCCTCAATCCTCAATCCTCATTCTTCAATCCTCAATACCCAATCCTCAATCTTCAATCCTCAATCCTCAATCCTCAATTCCCAATCCTCAATCCTCAGTCCTCAGTCCTCAAACCTCAATCCTCAACCCTCATCCCTCATCCTCAATCCTCAATCCTCAATCCTCAATACTCAATCTTCAATCCTCAATCCTCAATCCTCAATCCTCAATCCTCAATCCTCAATCCTCAATCCTCATTGTTCAATCCTCAATACCCAATCCTCAATCCTCAATCCTCAATCCTCAATCCTCAATCCTCAATCCTCAACCATCAATCCTCAATCTTCAATACTCAATCCTCAATCCTCAATCCTCAATCCTCAATACTCAACCATCAATCCTCAATTCTCAATACTCAATAGAATATCCTGAATTCTCAGGGTTCTATACTCAAACCTCAATCCTCAACCCTGAGCCCTCATTCACAATCCTGAATCCTCAATCCTCAATCCTCAATTCTCAATCCTCAATCCTCAGCCCTCAGTCCTCAAACCTCAATCCTCAACCCTCAGCCCTCATCCTCAATCTTCAATTCTCAATCATCAATCCTCAATCCCCAATCCTCAATCTTCAATCCTCAATACTCTTTCTTCAATCCTCAATCCTCAATCCTCAATCCTCAATTCTCATTCTTCAATCCTCAATACCCAATCCTCAATCTTCAATCCTCAATCCTCAATCCTCAATTCTGAATCCTCAATCCTCAATCCTCAGACCTCAAACATCAATACTCAGCCCTCAGTCCTCGTCCTCAATCCACAACACTCAATCCTCAATCCTCAATCTTCAATCCTCAATACTCAATCCTCAATCCTCAATCCTCATTCTTCAATCCTCAATACCCAATCCTCAATCTTCAATCCTCAATCCTCAATCCTCAGTTCTCAATCCTCAATCCTCAATCCTCAGTCCACGAACCTCAATTCTGAATCCGCATTCCTGAATCCTCAATCTTCAGCCCTCAGTCATCAACAATCAGTTGTCAATCCTCAATCCTCAATAGAATATCCTCAATTCACAGTTTTCAATACTCAATACTCAATCTGCAATCTTCAAACTTCTATCCACAATCATCAATTCTCATCACTCAACCCTCAACACTCAGTCCTCAGTGCACAATCCTCAATCCCCAATCCTCAATTTTCAATCCTCAATTCTGAATCTTCAATCCTCAATCCTCAATCCTCAATACTCAATCCTCAATCCTCAATCTTCAACACTCAGTCCCCAATCCTCAATCTTCAATCCTCAATACTCAATCCTCAATCCTCAATCCTCAATCCTCAATCCTCAATCCTGAAAACTCAATCTTCAATCCTCAATCCTCAATCCTCAATCCTCAATCCTCAATCCTCAATCATCAATCCTCAATCTTCAATACTCAATCCTCAATCCTCAATCCTCAATCCTCAATACTCAACCATCAACCCTCAATTCTCAATACTCAATAGAATTCTCAATAGAAATATCCTGAATTCTCAGGATTCTATACTCAAACCTCAATCCTCAGCCCTGAGCCCTCATTCACAATCCTCAATCCTCAATCTTCAATCCTCAATCCTCAATCCTCAATCCCCAATCCTCAATCTTCAATCCTCAATACTCTTTCTTCAATGCTCAATCCTCAATCCTCAATCCTCAATCCTCATTCTTCAATCCTCAATACCCAATCCTCAATCTTCAATCCTCAATCCTCAATCCTCCATTCTCAATCCTCAATCCTCAATCCTCAGACCTCAACCCTCAATCCTCAGTCCTAAAACCACAATCCTGAATCCTCAATCCTGAATCCTCAATCTTCAGCACTCAGTCCTCAACAATCAGTTGTCAATCCTCAATCCTCAATAGAATATCCTCAGTTCAGAGTTTTCAATACGCAATACTCAGTCTGCAATCTTCAAATCTCTATCCACAAACATCAATTCTCATCACTCAACCCTCAACACTCAGTCCCCAATCCTCAATCTTCAATCCTCAATCTTCAATCCTCAATCATCAATCCCCAATCCTAAATTCTCAATCTTTAATCCCCAATACTCAATCTTCAATCCTCAATCCTCAATCCTCAATCCTCAATTCTCAATCCTCAATCCTCAGTCCTCAGTCCTCAGACCTCAATCCTCAACCCTCAGCCCTCATCCTCAATCGTCAATCCTCAATCCTCAGCCCTCAGTCCTCAAACCGCAATCCTCAACCCTCAGCCCTCATCCTCAATCTTCAATCATCAATCCTCAATCCTCAATCCCCAATCCCCAATCCTCAATCTTCAATCCTCAATACTCTTTCTTAAATCCTCAATCCTCAATCCTCAATCCTCATTCCTCATTCTTCAATCCTCAATACCCAATCCTCAATCTTCAATCCTCAATCCTCAATCCTCGATTCTCAATCCTCAATCCTCAATCCTCAGACCTCAAACATCAATACTCAGCCCTCAGCCCTCGTCCTCAATCCACAACCCTCAATCCTCAGTCCTCAATCTTCAATCATCAATATTCATTCTTCAAACCTCAATCCTCAATCTTCAATCATCAATATTCATTCTTCAAACCTCAATCCTCAATCCTCAATCCTCAATCCTCAATCCTCAAACCTCAATGTTCAATCCTCAATACCCAATCATCAATCTTCAATCCTCAATAATCAATCCTCAACCCACAATCCTCAATCCTCAATCCTCAGTCCTCAAACCACAATCCTGAATGCCCAATCCTGAGTCCTCAATCTTCAGCACTCAGTCCTCAACAATGAGTTGTCAATCCTCAATCCTCAATAGAATATCCTCAGTTCAGAGTTATCAATACGCAATACTCAGTCTGCAATCTCCAAATCTCTATCCACAAACATCAATTCTCATCACTCAACCTTCAACACTCAGTCCCCAATCCTCAATCTTCAATCCTCAATCCTCAATCCTCAATCCTCAATCCTCAATCCGCAATTCTCAATCCTCGATCCTCAGTCCTCAGTCCTCAAACCTCAATCCTCAACCTTCAGCTCTCATCCTCAATCCTCAACCCTCAATCTTCAATCCTCAGTCCTCGATCGTCAATCCTCAATACTCAATCCTCAATCCTCAGTCCTCAAACCTCAATCCTGAATCCTCTATCCTGAATCCTCAATCTTCAGAGCTGAGACCTCAACAATCAGTTGTCAATCCTCAATCCTCAATAGAATATCATCAATTCACACCTTTCAATACTCAATATTCAACCTGCAATCTTCAAATCTCTGTCCACAAACATCAATTCTCATCACTCAGCCCTCAACACTCAGTCCCCAATCCTCAATCTTCAATCCTCAATCATCAATTCTCAATCCTCAGTTCTCAATCTTTAATCCACAATACTCAATCTTCAGTCCTCAATCAACAGTCCTCAATCCACAATCCTCAATCCTCAATCCTCAATCCTCATTCTTCAATCCTCAATCCCCAATCCTCAATCTTCAATCCTCAATCCTCAATCCTCAATTCTCAATCCTCAATCCTCAGTCCTCAGTCCTCAAACCTCAATCCTCAACCCTCAGCCCTCATCCTCAATCCTCAATCCTCAATCGTCAATCCTCAACCTTCAATCCTCAGTACTCAACCTTCAATCCTCGATCCTCAGTCCTCAAACCTCAGTTCTGAAGCCTCAATCCTGAATCCTCAATCTTCGGCCCTCAGTCCTCAACAATCAGTTGTCAATCCTCAATCCTCAATAGAATATCCTCAATTCACAGTTTTCAATACATAATACTCAATCTGCAATCTTCAAACCTCTATCCACAGACAACAATTCCCATTACTCATCCCTTAACACTCAGTCCTCAATGTTCAATCCTCAATCCTCAATACTCAAACGTCAATCTTCAATCCTCTATACTCAATCTTCGATCCTCAATCCTCAATCCTCAATCCTCAATCCTCATTCTTCAATCCTCAATACCCAATCCTCAATCTTCAATCCTCTATCCTCAATCCTCAATCCTCAATCCTCAATCCTCAATCCTCAATCCTCATTCTTCAATCCTCAATACCCAATCCTCAATCTTCAATCCTCAGTCCCCAATCCTCAATCTTCAATCCTGAATACTCAATCCTCAATCCTCAATCCTCAATCCTCAACCCTCAATCCTGAATACTCAATCTTCAATCCTCAATCCTCAATCCTCAATCCTCAATCCTCAATCCTCAATTCTCAATCATCAATCCTCAATCTTCAATACTCAATCCTCAATCCTCAATCCTCAATCCTCAATACTCAACCATCAATCCTCAATTCTCAATACTCAATAGAATATCCTGAATTCTCAGGGTTCTATACTCAAACCTCAATCCTCAATCCTGAGCCCTCATTCACAATCCTCAATCCTCAATTCTCAATCCTCAATTCTCAATCCTCAATCCTCAGCCCTCAGTCCTCAAACCTCAATCCTCAACCCTCAGCCCTCATCCTCAATCTTCAATTCTCAATCCTCAATCCTCAATCCCCAATCCTCAATCTTCAATCCTCAATACTCTTTCTTCAATCCTCAATCCTCAATCCTCAATCCTCAATTCTCATTCTTCAATCCTCAATACCCAATCCTCAATCTTCAATCCTCAATCCTCAATCCTCAATTCTGAATCCTCAATCCTCAATCCTCAGTCGTCGAACCTCAATTCTGAATCCGCATTCCTGAATCCTCAATCTTCAGCCCTCAGTCATCAACAATCAGTTGTCAATCCTCAATCCTCAATACAATATCCTCAATTCACAGTTTTCAATACTCAGTAGTCAATCTGCAATCTTCAAACTTCTATCCACAATCATCAATTCTCATCACTCAACCCTCATCACTCAGTCCTCAATGCACAATCCTCAATCCCCAATCCTCAATCTTCAATCCTCAATTCTGAATCTTCAATCCTCAATCCTCAATCCTCAATACTCAATCCTCAATCCTCAATCTTCAACACTCAGTCCCCAATCCTCAATCTTCAATCCTCAATACTCAATCCTCAATCCTCAATCGTCAATCCTCAATCCTCAATCCTGAAAACTCAATCTTCAATCCTCAATCCTCAATCCTCAATCCTCAATCCTCAATCCTCAATCATCAATCCTCAATCTTCAATACTCAATCCTCAATCCTCAATCCTCAATCCTCAATACTCAACCATCAACCCTCAATTCTCAATACTCAATAGAATATCCTGAATTCTCAGGATTCTATACTCAAACCTCAATCCTCAGCCCTGAGCCCTCATTCACAATCCTCAATCCTCAATCCTCAATCCTCAATTCTCAATCCTCAATCCCCAATCCTCAATCCTCAATACTCAACCATCAATCCTCAATTCTCAATACTCAATAGAAAACCTTAATTCTCAGGATTCTATACTCAAACCTCAATCCCCAACCCTGAGCCCTTATTCACAATCCTCAATCCTCAATCCTCAATCCTCAACTCTCAATCCTCAATCCTCAGCCCTCAGTCCTCAAACCTCAATCCTCAACCCTCAGCCCTCATCCTCAATCTTTAATCTTCAATCCTCAATCCTCAATCCTCAATCCCCAATCCTCAATCTTCAATCCTCAATACTCTTTCTTCAATGCTCAATCCTCAATCCTCAATCCTCAATCCTCATTCTTCAATCCTCAATACACAATCCTCAATCTTCAATCCTCAATCCTCAATCCTCAATTCTCAATCCTCAATCCTCAATCCTCAGACCTCAACCCTCAATCCTCAGTCCTAGAACCACAATCCTGAATCCTCAATCCTGAATCCTCAATCTTCAGCACTCAGTCCTCAACAATCAGTTGTCAATCCTCAATCCTCAATAGAATATCCTCAGTTCAGAGTTTTCAATACGCAATACTCAGTCTGCAATCTTCAAACCTCTATCCACAGACAACAATTCCCATTACTCATCCCTTAACACTCAGTCCTCAATGTTCAATCCTCAATCCTCAATACTCAATCGTCAATCTTCAATCCTCTATACTCAATCTTCGATCCTCAATCCTCAATCCTCAATCCTCAATCCTCATTCTTCAATCCTCAATACCCAATCCTCAATCTTCAATCCTCTATCCTCAATCCTCAATCCTCAATCCTCAATCCTCAATCCTCAATCCTCATTCTTCAATCCTCAATACCCAATCCTCAATCTTCAATCCTCAGTCCCCAATCCTCAATCTTCAATCCTGAATACTCAATCCTCAATCCTCAATCCTCAATCCTCAATCCTCAATTCTCAATCCTCAATCCTCAGCCCTCAGTCCTCAAACCTCAATCCTCAACCCTCAGCCCTCATCCTCAATCTTCAATTCTCAATCCTCAATCCTCAATCCCCAATCCTCAATCTTCAATCCTCAATACTCTTCCTTCGATCCTCAATCCTCAATTCTCATTCTTCAATCCTCAATACCCAATCCTCAATCTTCAATCCTCAATCCTCAATCCTCAATTCTGAATCCTCAATCCTCAATCCTCAGACCTCAAACATCAATACTCAGCCCTCAGTCCTCGTCCTCAATCCACAACACTCAATCCTCAATCCTCAATCTTCAATCCTCAATCCTCAATCCTCAATCCTCAATCCTCATTCTTCAATCCTCAATACCCAATCCTCAATCTTCAATCCTCAATCCTCAATCCTCAGTTCTCAATCCTCAATCCTCAATCCTCAGTCCTCGAACCTCAATTCTGAATCCGCATTCCTGAATCCTCAATCTTCAGCCCTCAGTCATCAACAATCAGTTGTCAATCCTCAATCCTCAATAGAATATCCTCAATTCACAGTTTTCAATACTCAATACTCAATCCTCAATCCTCAATCTTCAACACTCAGTCCCCAATCCTCAATCTTCAACCCTCAATACTCAATCCTCAATCCTCAATCCTCAATCCTCAATCCTCAATCCAGAAAACTCAATCTTCAATCCTCAATCCTCAATCCTCAATCCTCAATCCTCAATCCTCAATCATCAATCCTCAATCTTCAATACTCAATCCTCAATCCTCAATCCTCAATCCCCAATACTCAACCATCAACCCTCAATTCTCAATACTCAATAGAATATCCTGAATTCTCAGGATTCTATACTCAAACCTCAATCCTCAGCCCTGAGCCCTCATTCACAATCCTCAATCCTCAATCCTCAATCCTCAATTCTCAATCCTCAATCCCCAATCCTCAATCCTCAATACTCAACCATCAATCCTCAATTCTCAATACTCAATAGAAAACCTTAATTCTCAGGATTCTATACTCAAACCTCAATCCTCAACCCTGAGCCCGCATTCACAATCCTCAATCCTCAATCCTCAATCCTCAACTCTCAATCCTCAATCCTCAGCCCTCAGTCCTCAAACCTCAATCCTCAACCCTCAGCCCTCATCCTCAATCTTCAATCCTCAATCCTCAATCCTCAATCCCCAATACTCAATCTTCAATCCTCAATACTCTTTCTTTAATCCACAATCCTCAATCCTCAATCCTCAAACCTCAATCCTCAATCCTCATTCCTCAATCCTCAATCCTCAATCTTCAATTCTCAATACTCAATCTTCATTCCTCAATCCTCAATCCTCAATCCTCAATCCTCAATATTCAATCGTCAGTCTTCAATCCTCAATACTCAATCTTCAATACTCAATCCTCAATCCTCAATCCTCAATCCTCAACTCTCAATCCTCGATCCTCAGTCCTCAGTCCTCAATCCTCAATCCACAATCCTCAGTCGTCACCCCTCACTCCTGAATTCTCAATCCTGAATCCTCAATCTTCAGACCTCAGACCTCAACAATCAGTTGTCAATCATCAATCCTCAATAGAATATCACTAATTCACAGTTTTCAATACTCAATGCTCAATCTGCACTCTGCAAATCTCTATCCACAAACATCAATACTCATCACTCAACCCTCAACACTCAGTCCCCAATCCTCAATCTTCAATACTCAATCCTCAATCCTCAATCCTCAATCCTCAATCCTCATTCTTCAATCCTCAGTACCAAATCCTCAATCTTCAATCCTCAATCCTCAATCCTCAATAGAATATCATCAGTTCACACCTTTCAATACTCAATACTCAACCTGCAATCGTCAAATCTCTATCCACAAACATCAATTCTCATCACTCAACCCACAACACTCAGTCCCCAATCCTCAATCTTAAATCCTCAATCATCAAGCCTCAATCCTCAATTCTCAATCTTTAATCCCCAATACTCAATCTTCAATCCTCAATCCTCAATCCTCAATCCTCAATCCACAATCCTCAATCCTCAATCCTCATTCTTCAATCCTCAATACCCAATCCTCAATCTTCAATCCTCAATCCTCAATCCTCAATTCTCAATCCTCAATCCTCAGTCCTCAGTCCTCAAACCTCAATCCTCAGCCCTCATCCCTCATAGTCAATCCTCAATCCTTAATCCTCAATCCTCAATCTTCAATCCTCAATACTCAATCTTCAATCCTCAATCCTCAGTCCACGAACCTCAATTTTGAATCCGCATTCCTGAATCCTCAATCTTCAGCCCTCAGTCATCAACAATCAGTTGTCAATCCTCAATCCTCAATAGAATATCCTCAATTCACAGTTTTCAGTACTCAATACTCAATCTGCAATCTTCAAACCTCTATCCACAATCATCAATTCTCATCACTCAACCCTCAACGTTCAGTCCTCAATGCTCAATCCTCAATCCTCAATCCTCAATCTTCAATCCCCAATACTGAATCTTCAATCCTCAATCCTCAATCCTCAATACTCAATCCTCAATCCACAACCTACAATCCTCAGTCCCCAATCCTCAATCTTCAATACTCAATACTCAATCCTCAAGCCTCAATCCTCAATCCTCAATCCTCAATCCTCAATCCTGAATACTCAATCTTCAATCCTAAATCCTCAATCCTCAATCCTCAATCCTCAATCCTCAATCCTCAATCCTCATTCCTCAATCCTCAGTACCCAATCCTCAATCTTCAATCCTCAATCCTCAATCCTCAATCCTCCATCCTCAATCCTCAATCCTCCATCCTCAATCCTCAATCCTCAATCCTCAATCCTCAATCCTCATTCTTCAATCCTCAATACCCAATCCTCAATCTTCAATCCTCAATCCTCAATCCTCAATTCCCAATCCTCAATCCACAATCCTCAGACCTCAAACATCAATACTCAGCCCTCAGTCCTCGTCCTCAATCCACAACACTCAGTCCTCAATCCTCAATCTTCAATCCTCAATACTCAATCCTCAATCCTCAATCCTCATCCTTCAATCCTCAATACCCAATCCTCAATCTTCAATCCTCAATCCTCAATCCTCAATTCTCAATCCTCAATCCTCAATCCTCAGACCTCAAACATCAATACTCAGCCCTCAGTCCTCGTCCTCAATCCACAACACTCAATCCTCAATCCTCAATCCTCAATCCTCAATCGTCAATCCTCATTCTTCGATCCTCAATACCCAATCCTCAATCTTCAATCCTCAATCCTCAATCCTCAATTCTCAATCCTCAATCCTCAATCCTCAGACCTCAATCCTCAATCCTCAGTCCTCAAACCACAATCCTGAATCCTCAATCCTGAATCTTCAATCTTCAGCACTCAGTCCTCAACAATCAGTTGTCAATCCTCAATCCTCAATAGAATATCCTCAGTTCAGAGTTTTCAATACGCAATACTCAGTCTGCAATCTTCAAACCTCTATCCACAAACATCAATTCTCATCACTCAACCCTCAACAATCAGTCCCCAATCCTCAATCTTCAATCCTCAGTCTTCAATCCTCAACCATCAATTCTCAATCCTAAATTCTCAATCTTTAATCCCCAATACTCAATCTTCAATCCTCAATCCTCAATCCTCAATCCTCAATCCTCAATCCTCAATCCTCAATCCTCAATCCTCAATCCTCAATCCTCAATCCTTATTCTTCAATCCTCAATACCCAATCCTCAATCTTCAATCCTCAATCCTCAATCCTCAATTCTCAATCCTCAATCCTCAGTCCTCAGACCTCAGACATCAATCCTCAACCCTCAGCCCTCATCCTCAACCCTCAGTCCTCAATCGTCAGCCCTCATCCTCAATCTTCAATCCTCGATCCTCAATCCTCAATCCCCAACCCTCAATCTTCAATCCTCAATACTCTTTCTTCAATCCTCAATCCTCAATCCTCAATCCTCATTCCTCATTCTTCAATCCTGAATACCCAACCCTCAATCTTCAATCCTCAATCCTCAATCCTCGATTCTCAATCCTCAATCCTCAATCCTCAGACCTCAAACATCAATACTCAGCCCTCAGTCCTCGTCCTCAATCCGCAACCCTCAATACTCAATACTCAATCTTCAATCATCAATATTCATTCTTCAATCCTCAATCCTCAATCCTCAATCCTCAATCCTCAATCCTCAAACCTCAGTGTTCAATCCTCAATACCCAATCCTCAATCTTCAATCCTCAATAATCAATACTCAATCCACAATCCTCAATCCTCAATCCTCAGTCCTTAAACCACAATCCTGAATCCCCAATCCTGAGTCCTCAATCTTCAGCACTCAGTCCTAAACAATGAGCTGTCAATCCTCAATCGTCAATAGAATATCCTCAGTTCAGAGCTATCAGTACGCAATACTCAGTCTGCAATCGTCAAATCTCTATCCACAAACATCAATTCTCATCACTCAACCCTCAACACTCAGTCCCCAATATTCAATCTTCAATCCTCAATCCTCAATCCTCAATCCTCAATCCGCAATCCTCAATTCTCAATCCTCGATCCTCAGTCCTCAGTCCTCAAACCTCAATCCTCAACCCTCAGCCCTCATCCTCAATCCTCAATCCTCAATCTTCAATCCTCAGTCCTCGATCCTCAATCCTCAATCCTCAATCCTCAATCCTCAGTCCTCAAACCTCAATCCTGAATCCTCAATCCTGAATCCTCAATCTTCAGACCTCAGACCTCAACAATCAGTTGTCAATCCTCAATCCTCAATAGAATATCATCAATTCACACCTTTCAATACTCAATATTCAACCTGCAATCTTCAAATCTCTGTCCACAAACATCAATTCTCATCACTCAGCCCTCAAGACTCAGTCCCCAATCCTCAATCTTCAATCCTCAATCATCAATTCTCAATCCTCGGTTCTCAATCTTTAATCCACAATACTCAATCTTCAATCCTCAATCCTCAATCCTCAATCATCAATCCTCAATCCTCAATCCTCAATCCTCATTCTTCAATCCTCAATACCCAATCCTCAATCTTCAATCCTCAATCCTCAATCCTCAATTCCCAATCCTCAATCCTCAGTCCTCAGTCCTCAAACCTCAATCCTCAACCCTCATCCCTCATCCTCAATCCTCAATCCTCAATCCTCAATACTCAATCTTCAATCCTCAATCCTCAATCCTCAATCCTCAATCCTCAATCCTCAATCCTCAATCCTCATTGTTCAATCCTCAATACCCAATCCTCAATCCTCAATCCTCAATCCTCAATCCTCAATCCTCAATCCTCAACCATCAATCCTCAATCTTCAATACTCAATCCTCAATCCTCAATCCTCAATCCTCAATACTCAACCATCAATCCTCAATTCTCAATACTCAATAGAATATCCTGAATTCTCAGGGTTCTATACTCAAACCTCAATCCTCAACCCTGAGCCCTCATTCACAATCCTGAATCCTCAATCCTCAATCCTCAATTCTCAATCCTCAATCCTCAGCCCTCAGTCCTCAAACCTCAATCCTCAACCCTCAGCCCTCATCCTCAATCTTCAATTCTCAATCATCAATCCTCAATCCCCAATCCTCAATCTTCAATCCTCAATACTCTTTCTTCAATCCTCAATCCTCAATCCTCAATCCTCAATTCTCATTCTTCAATCCTCAATACCCAATCCTCAATCTTCAATCCTCAATCCTCAATCCTCAATTCTGAATCCTCAATCCTCAATCCTCAGACCTCAAACATCAATACTCAGCCCTCAGTCCTCGTCCTCAATCCACAACACTCAATCCTCAATCCTCAATCTTCAATCCTCAATACTCAATCCTCAATCCTCAATCCTCATTCTTCAATCCTCAATACCCAATCCTCAATCTTCAATCCTCAATCCTCAATCCTCAGTTCTCAATCCTCAATCCTCAATCCTCAGTCCACGAACCTCAATTCTGAATCCGCATTCCTGAATCCTCAATCTTCAGCCCTCAGTCATCAACAATCAGTTGTCAATCCTCAATCCTCAATAGAATATCCTCAATTCACAGTTTTCAATACTCAATACTCAATCTGCAATCTTCAAACTTCTATCCACAATCATCAATTCTCATCACTCAACCCTCAACACTCAGTCCTCAGTGCACAATCCTCAATCCCCAATCCTCAATTTTCAATCCTCAATTCTGAATCTTCAATCCTCAATCCTCAATCCTCAATACTCAATCCTCAATCCTCAATCTTCAACACTCAGTCCCCAATCCTCAATCTTCAATCCTCAATACTCAATCCTCAATCCTCAATCCTCAATCCTCAATCCTCAATCCTGAAAACTCAATCTTCAATCCTCAATCCTCAATCCTCAATCCTCAATCCTCAATCCTCAATCATCAATCCTCAATCTTCAATACTCAATCCTCAATCCTCAATCCTCAATCCTCAATACTCAACCATCAACCCTCAATTCTCAATACTCAATAGAATTCTCAATAGAAATATCCTGAATTCTCAGGATTCTATACTCAAACCTCAATCCTCAGCCCTGAGCCCTCATTCACAATCCTCAATCCTCAATCCTCCATTCTCAATCCTCAATCCTCAATCCTCAGACCTCAACCCTCAATCCTCAGTCCTAAAACCACAATCCTGAATCCTCAATCCTGAATCCTCAATCTTCAGCACTCAGTCCTCAACAATCAGTTGTCAATCCTCAATCCTCAATAGAATATCCTCAGTTCAGAGTTTTCAATACGCAATACTCAGTCTGCAATCTTCAAATCTCTATCCACAAACATCAATTCTCATCACTCAACCCTCAACACTCAGTCCCCAATCCTCAATCTTCAATCCTCAATCTTCAATCCTCAATCATCAATCCCCAATCCTAAATTCTCAATCTTTAATCCCCAATACTCAATCTTCAATCCTCAATCCTCAATCCTCAATCCTCAATTCTCAATCCTCAATCCTCAGTCCTCAGTCCTCAGACCTCAATCCTCAACCCTCAGCCCTCATCCTCAATCGTCAATCCTCAATCCTCAGCCCTCAGTCCTCAAACCGCAATCCTCAACCCTCAGCCCTCATCCTCAATCTTCAATCATCAATCCTCAATCCTCAATCCCCAATCCCCAATCCTCAATCTTCAATCCTCAATACTCTTTCTTCAATCCTCAATCCTCAATCCTCAATCCTCATTCCTCATTCTTCAATCCTCAATACCCAATCCTCAATCTTCAATCCTCAATCCTCAATCCTCGATTCTCAATCCTCAATCCTCAATCCTCAGACCTCAAACATCAATACTCAGCCCTCAGCCCTCGTCCTCAATCCACAACCCTCAATCCTCAGTCCTCAATCTTCAATCATCAATATTCATTCTTCAAACCTCAATCCTCAATCTTCAATCATCAATATTCATTCTTCAAACCTCAATCCTCAATCCTCAATCCTCAATCCTCAATCCTCAAACCTCAATGTTCAATCCTCAATACCCAATCATCAATCTTCAATCCTCAATAATCAATCCTCAACCCACAATCCTCAATCCTCAATCCTCAGTCCTCAAACCACAATCCTGAATGCCCAATCCTGAGTCCTCAATCTTCAGCACTCAGTCCTCAACAATGAGTTGTCAATCCTCAATCCTCAATAGAATATCCTCAGTTCAGAGTTATCAATACGCAATACTCAGTCTGCAATCTCCAAATCTCTATCCACAAACATCAATTCTCATCACTCAACCTTCAACACTCAGTCCCCAATCCTCAATCTTCAATCCTCAATCCTCAATCCCCAATCCTCAATCTTCAATCCTCAATCCTCAATCCTCAATTCTCAATCCTCAATCCTCAGTCCTCAGTCCTCAAACCTCAATCCTCAACCCTCAGCCCTCATCCTCAATCCTCAATCCTCAATCGTCAATCCTCAACCTTCAATCCTCAGTACTCAACCTTCAATCCTCGATCCTCAGTCCTCAAACCTCAGTTCTGAAGCCTCAATCCTGAATCCTCAATCTTCGGCCCTCAGTCCTCAACAATCAGTTGTCAATCCTCAATCCTCAATAGAATATCCTCAATTCACAGTTTTCAATACATAATACTCAATCTGCAATCTTCAAACCTCTATCCACAGACAACAATTCCCATTACTCATCCCTTAACACTCAGTCCTCAATGTTCAATCCTCAATCCTCAATACTCAAACGTCAATCTTCAATCCTCTATACTCAATCTTCGATCCTCAATCCTCAATCCTCAATCCTCAATCCTCATTCTTCAATCCTCAATACCCAATCCTCAATCTTCAATCCTCTATCCTCAATCCTCAATCCTCAATCCTCAATCCTCAATCCTCAATCCTCATTCTTCAATCCTCAATACCCAATCCTCAATCTTCAATCCTCAGTCCCCAATCCTCAATCTTCAATCCTGAATACTCAATCCTCAATCCTCAATCCTCAATCCTCAACCCTCAATCCTGAATACTCAATCTTCAATCCTCAATCCTCAATCCTCAATCCTCAATCCTCAATCCTCAATTCTCAATCATCAATCCTCAATCTTCAATACTCAATCCTCAATCCTCAATCCTCAATCCTCAATACTCAACCATCAATCCTCAATTCTCAATACTCAATAGAATATCCTGAATTCTCAGGGTTCTATACTCAAACCTCAATCCTCAATCCTGAGCCCTCATTCACAATCCTCAATCCTCAATTCTCAATCCTCAATTCTCAATCCTCAATCCTCAGCCCTGAGTCCTCAAACCTCAATCCTCAACCCTCAGCCCTCATCCTCAATCTTCAATTCTCAATCCTCAATCCTCAATCCCCAATCCTCAATCTTCAATCCTCAATACTCTTTCTTCAATCCTCAATCCTCAATCCTCAATCCTCAATTCTCATTCTTCAATCCTCAATACCCAATCCTCAATCTTCAATCCTCAATCCTCAATCCTCAATTCTGAATCCTCAATCCTCAATCCTCAGTCGTCGAACCTCAATTCTGAATCCGCATTCCTGAATCCTCAATCTTCAGCCCTCAGTCATCAACAATCAGTTGTCAATCCTCAATCCTCAATACAATATCCTCAATTCACAGTTTTCAATACTCAGTAGTCAATCTGCAATCTTCAAACTTCTATCCACAATCATCAATTCTCATCACTCAACCCTCATCACTCAGTCCTCAATGCACAATCCTCAATCCCCAATCCTCAATCTTCAATCCTCAATTCTGAATCTTCAATCCTCAATCCTCAATCCTCAATACTCAATCCTCAATCCTCAATCTTCAACACTCAGTCCCCAATCCTCAATCTTCAATCCTCAATACTCAATCCTCAATCCTCAATCGTCAATCCTCAATCCTCAATCCTGAAAACTCAATCTTCAATCCTCAATCCTCAATCCTCAATCCTCAATCCTCAATCCTCAATCATCAATCCTCAATCTTCAATACTCAATCCTCAATCCTCAATCCTCAATCCTCAATACTCAACCATCAACCCTCAATTCTCAATACTCAATAGAATATCCTGAATTCTCAGGATTCTATACTCAAACCTCAATCCTCAGCCCTGAGCCCTCATTCACAATCCTCAATCCTCAATCCTCAATCCTCAATTCTCAATCCTCAATCCCCAATCCTCAATCCTCAATACTCAACCATCAATCCTCAATTCTCAATACTCAATAGAAAACCTTAATTCTCAGGATTCTATACTCAAACCTCAATCCCCAACCCTGAGCCCTTATTCACAATCCTCAATCCTCAATCCTCAATCCTCAACTCTCAATCCTCAATCCTCAGCCCTCAGTCCTCAAACCTCAATCCTCAACCCTCAGCCCTCATCCTCAATCTTTAATCTTCAATCCTCAATCCTCAATCCTCAATCCCCAATCCTCAATCTTCAATCCTCAATACTCTTTCTTCAATGCTCAATCCTCAATCCTCAATCCTCAATCCTCATTCTTCAATCCTCAATACACAATCCTCAATCTTCAATCCTCAATCCTCAATCCTCAATTCTCAATCCTCAATCCTCAATCCTCAGACCTCAACCCTCAATCCTCAGTCCTAGAACCACAATCCTGAATCCTCAATCCTGAATCCTCAATCTTCAGCACTCAGTCCTCAACAATCAGTTGTCAATCCTCAATCCTCAATAGAATATCCACAGTTCAGAGTTTTCAATACGCAATACTCAGTCTGCAATCTTCAAACCTCTATCCACAGACAACAATTCCCATTACTCATCCCTTAACACTCAGTCCTCAATGTTCAATCCTCAATCCTCAATACTCAATCGTCAATCTTCAATCCTCTATACTCAATCTTCGATCCTCAATCCTCAATCCTCAATCCTCAATCCTCATTCTTCAATCCTCAATACCCAATCCTCAATCTTCAATCCTCTATCCTCAATCCTCAATCCTCAATCCTCAATCCTCAATCCTCAATCCTCATTCTTCAATCCTCAATACCCAATCCTCAATCTTCAATCCTCAGTCCCCAATCCTCAATCTTCAATCCTGAATACTCAATCCTCAATCCTCAATCCTCAATCCTCAATCCTCAATTCTCAATCCTCAATCCTCAGCCCTCAGTCCTCAAACCTCAATCCTCAACCCTCAGCCCTCATCCTCAATCTTCAATTCTCAATCCTCAATCCTCAATCCCCAATCCTCAATCTTCAATCCTCAATACTCTTCCTTCGATCCTCAATCCTCAATTCTCATTCTTCAATCCTCAATACCCAATCCTCAATCTTCAATCCTCAATCCTCAATCCTCAATTCTGAATCCTCAATCCTCAATCCTCAGACCTCAAACATCAATACTCAGCCCTCAGTCCTCGTCCTCAATCCACAACACTCAATCCTCAATCCTCAATCTTCAATCCTCAATCCTCAATCCTCAATCCTCAATCCTCATTCTTCAATCCTCAATACCCAATCCTCAATCTTCAATCCTCAATCCTCAATCCTCAGTTCTCAATCCTCAATCCTCAATCCTCAGTCCTCGAACCTCAATTCTGAATCCGCATTCCTGAATCCTCAATCTTCAGCCCTCAGTCATCAACAATCAGTTGTCAATCCTCAATCCTCAATAGAATATCCTCAATTCACAGTTTTCAATACTCAATACTCAATCCTCAATCCTCAATCTTCAACACTCAGTCCCCAATCCTCAATCTTCAACCCTCAATACTCAATCCTCAATCCTCAATCCTCAATCCTCAATCCTCAATCCAGAAAACTCAATCTTCAATCCTCAATCCTCAATCCTCAATCCTCAATCCTCAATCCTCAATCATCAATCCTCAATCTTCAATACTCAATCCTCAATCCTCAATCCTCAATCCCCAATACTCAACCATCAACCCTCAATTCTCAATACTCAATAGAATATCCTGAATTCTCAGGATTCTATACTCAAACCTCAATCCTCAGCCCTGAGCCCTCATTCACAATCCTCAATCCTCAATCCTCAATCCTCAATTCTCAATCCTCAATCCCCAATCCTCAATCCTCAATACTCAACCATCAATCCTCAATTCTCAATACTCAATAGAAAACCTTAATTCTCAGGATTCTATACTCAAACCTCAATCCTCAACCCTGAGCCCGCATTCACAATCCTCAATCCTCAATCCTCAATCCTCAACTCTCAATCCTCAATCCTCAGCCCTCAGTCCTCAAACCTCAATCCTCAACCCTCAGCCCTCATCCTCAATCTTCAATCCTCAATCCTCAATCCTCAATCCCCAATACTCAATCTTCAATCCTCAATACTCTTTCTTTAATCCACAATCCTCAATCCTCAATCCTCAAACCTCAATCCTCAATCCTCATTCCTCAATCCTCAATCCTCAATCTTCAATTCTCAATACTCAATCTTCATTCCTCAATCCTCAATCCTCAATCCTCAATCCTCAATATTCAATCGTCAGTCTTCAATCCTCAATACTCAATCTTCAATACTCAATCCTCAATCCTCAATCCTCAATCCTCAACTCTCAATCCTCGATCCTCAGTCCTCAGTCCTCAATCCTCAATCCACAATCCTCAGTCGTCACCCCTCACTCCTGAATTCTCAATCCTGAATCCTCAATCTTCAGACCTCAGACCTCAACAATCAGTTGTCAATCATCAATCCTCAATAGAATATCACTAATTCACAGTTTTCAATACTCAATGCTCAATCTGCACTCTGCAAATCTCTATCCACAAACATCAATACTCATCACTCAACCCTCAACACTCAGTCCCCAATCCTCAATCTTCAATACTCAATCCTCAATCCTCAATCCTCAATCCTCAATCCTCATTCTTCAATCCTCAGTACCAAATCCTCAATCTTCAATCCTCAATCCTCAATCCTCAATCCTCAATCCTCAATCCTCATTTTTCAATCCTCAATACCCAATCCTCAATCTTCAATCCTCAATCCTGAAACCTCAATTCTCAATCCTCAATCCTCAGGCCTCAGTCCTCAAACCTCAATCCTCAACCCACAGCCCTCATCGTCAATCCTCAATCCTCAATCTTCAATCCTCAGTCCCCAATCCACAATCTTCAATCCCCAATACTCAATCCTTGATCCTCAATCCTCAGTCCTCAATCCTCAATCCTCAATTCTCAACCCTCGATCCTCAGTCCTCAGTCCTCAAACCTCAATCCTCAACGCTCAGCCCTCATCCTCAGTCCTCAGTCCTCAGTCTTCAATCCTCAATCCTCAATCCTCAATCCTCAATCCTCAATCCTCAATCCTCAGTCCTCAAACCTCAATCCTGTATCCTCAATCCTGAATCCTCAATCTTCAGACCTCAGACCTCAACAATCAGCTGTCAATCCTCAATCCTCAATAGAATATCGTCAATTCACAGTTTTCAATACTCAATACTCAATCTGAAATCTTCAAATCTATATCCACAAACATCAATTCTCACAACGCAACCCTCGACACTCAGTCCCCAATCGTCAATCTTCAATCCTCGATTCTCAATCCTCAATCCTCAATCCTCAATCTTCAATCCTCAATACTCAATCTTCAATCCTCAATCCTCAATCCTCATTTTTCAATCCTCAATACCCAATCCTCAATCTTCAATCCTCAATCCTGAAACCTCAATTCTCAATCCTCAATCCTCAGGCCTCAGTCCTCAAACCTCAATCCTCAACCCACAGCCCTCATCGTCAATCCTCAATCCTCAATCTTCAATCCTCAGTCCCCAATCCTCAATCTTCAATCCCCAATACTCAATCCTTAATCCTCAATCCTCAGTCCTCAATCCTCAATCCTCAATTCTCAATCCTCGATCCTCAGTCCTCAGTCCTCAAACCTCAATCCTCAACGCTCAGCCCTCATCCTCAATCCTCAGTCCTCAGTCTTCAATCCTCTATCCTCAATCCTCAATCCTCAATCCTCAATCCTCAATCCTCAGTCCTCAATCCTCAATCCTGTATCCTCAATCCTGAATCCTCAATCTTCAGACCTCAGACCTCAACAATCAGCTGTCAATCCTCAATCCTCAATAGAATATCGTCAATTCACAGTTTTCAATACTCAATACTCAATCTGCAATCTTCAAATCTATATCCACAAACATCAATTCTCACAACTCAACCCTCGACACTCAGTCCCCAATCGTCAATCTTCAATCCTCGATCCTCAATCCTCAATCCTCAATCCTCAATCCTCAATCTTCAATCCTCAATACTCAATCTTCAATCCTCAATCCTCAATCCTCAATCCTCAATCCTCAATCCTCAATCCTCAATCGTCAGCCTTCAACCCTCAATACACAATCTTCAATCCTCAACACTCAATCCTCAATCCTCAATCCTCAATGCTCATTCTACAATCCTCAATACCCAATCCTCAATCTTCAATCGTCAATCCTCAATCATCAATCCTCAATCTTCAATACTCAACCCTCAATCCTCAATCCTCAATCCTCAATACTCAACCATCAGTCCTCAATTCTCAATACTCAATAGAATATCCTGAATTCTCAGGATTCTATACTCAAACCTCAATCCTTAACCCTGAGCCCTCATTCACAATCCTCAATCCTCAATCCTCAATACTCAATCCTTAATCCTCAATCCTCAGTCCTCAATCCTCAATCCTCAATTCTCAATCCTCGATCCTCAGTCCTCAGTCCTCAAACCTCAATCGTCAACGCTCAGCCCTCATACTCAATCCTCAGTCCTCAGTCTTCAATCCTCAATCCTCAAGCCTCAATCCTCAATCCTCAATCCTCAATCCTCACTCCTCAGTCCTCACCCATCAATCCTGAATCCTCAATCCTGAATCCTCAATCTTCAGACCTCAGACCTCAACAATCAGTTGTCAATCCTCAATCCTCAATAGAATATCACTAATTCACAGTTTTCAATACTCAATACTCAATCTGCAATCTGCAAATCTCTATCCACAAACATCAATTCTCATCACTCAACCCTCAACACTCATCCTCAATCTTCAATCCTCAATCCTCAATCCTCAATCCCCAATACTCAATCTTCAATCCTCAATACTCTTTCTTCAATCCTCAATCCTCAATCCTCAATCCTCAATCTTCATTCCTCAATCCTCAATCCTCAATCCTCAATCCTCAATATTCAATCGTCAGTCTTCAATCCTCAATACTCAATCTTCAATACTCAATCCTCAATCCTCAATCCTCAATCCTCAATTCTCAATCCTCGATCCTCAGTCCTCAGTCCTCAATCCACAATCCTCAATCCTCAGTCCTCACCCCTCAATCCTGAATCCTCAATCCTGAATCCTCAATCTTCAGACCTCAGACCTCAACAATCAGTTGTCAATCCTCAATCCTCAATAGAATATCACTAATTCACAGTCTTCAACACTCAATACCCAATCCTCAATCCCCAATCCTTAATCCTCAATCCTCAATCGTCAGTCTTCAATCCTCAATACTCAACCATCAATCCTCAATTCTCAATACTCAATAGAATATCCTGAATTCTCAGGATTCTATACTCAAACCTCAATCCTCAGTCCTCAATCCTCAATCCTCAATTCTCAATCCTCGATCCTCAGTCCTCAGTCCTCAAACCTCAATCCTCAACGCTCAGCCCTCATCCTCAATCCTCAGTCCTCAGTCTTCAATCCTCAATCCTCAATCCTCAATCCTCAATCCTCAATCCTCAATCCTCAGTCCTCAAACCTCAATCCTGTATCCTCAATCCTGAATCCTCAATCTTCAGACCTCAGACCTCAACAATCAGCTGTCAATCCTCAATCCTCAATAGAATATCGTCAATTCACAGTTTTCAATACTCGATACTCAATCTGCAATCTTCAAATCTATATCCACAAACATCAATTCTCACAACTCAACCCTCGACACTCAGTCCCCAATCGTCAATCTTCAATCCTCGATTCTCAATCCTCAATCCTCGATCCTCAATCTTCAATCCTCAATACTCAATCTTCAATCCTCAATCCTCAATCCTCATTTTTCAATCCTCAATACCCAATCCTCAATCTTCAATCCTCAATCCTGAAACCTCAATTCTCAATCCTCAATCCTCAGGCCTCAGTCCTCAAACCTCAATCCTCAACCCACAGCCCTCATCGTCAATCCTCAATCCTCAATCTTCAATCCTCAGTCCCCAATCCTCAATCTTCAATCCCCAATACTCAATCCTTAATCCTCAATCCTCAGTCCTCAATCCTCAATCCTCAATTCTCAATCCTCGATCCTCAGTCCTCAGTCCTCAAACCTCAATCCTCAACGCTCAGCCCTCATCCTCAATCCTCAGTCCTCAGTCTTCAATCCTCTATCCTCAATCCTCAATCCTCAATCCTCAATCCTCAATCCTCAGTCCTCAAACCTCAATCCTGTATCCTCAATCCTGAATCCTCAATCTTCAGACCTCAGACCTCAACAATCAGCTGTCAATCCTCAATCCTCAATAGAATATCGTCAATTCACAGTTTTCAATACTCAATACTCAATCTGCAATCTTCAAATCTATATCCACAAACATCAATTCTCACAACTCAACCCTCGACACTCAGTCCCCAATCGTCAATCTTCAATCCTCGATCCTCAATCCTCAATCCTCAATCCTCAATCTTCAATCCTCAATACTCAATCTTCAATCCTCAATCCTCAATCCTCAATCCTCAATCCTCAATCCTCAATCGTCAGCCTTCAACCCTCAATACACAATCTTCAATCCTCAACACTCAATCCTCAATCCTCAATCCTCAATGCTCATTCTACAATCCTCAATACCCAATCCTCAATCTTCAATCGTCAATCCTCAATCATCAATCCTCAATCTTCAATACTCAACCCTCAATCCTCAATCCTCAATCCTCAATACTCAACCATCAGTCCTCAATTCTCAATACTCAATAGAATATCCTGAATTCTCAGGATTCTATACTCAAACCTCAATCCTTAACCCTGAGCCCTCATTCACAATCCTCAATCCTCAATCCTCAATACTCAATCCTTAATCCTCAATCCTCAGTCCTCAATCCTCAATCCTCAATTCTCAATCCTCGATCCTCAGTCCTCAGTCCTCAAACCTCAATCGTCAACGCTCAGCCCTCATACTCAATCCTCAGTCCTCAGTCTTCAATCCTCAATCCTCAATCCTCAATCCTCAATCCTCAATCCTCAATCCTCAATCCTCAGTCCTCACCCATCAATCCTGAATCCTCAATCCTGAATCCTCAATCTTCAGACCTCAGACCTCAACAATCAGTTGTCAATCCTCAATCCTCAATAGAATATCACTAATTCACAGTTTTCAATACTCAATACTCAATCTGCAATCTGCAAATCTCTATCCACAAACATCAATTCTCATCACTCAACCCTCAACACTCATCCTCAATCTTCAATCCTCAATCCTCAATCCTCAATCCCCAATACTCAATCTTCAATCCTCAATACTCTTTCTTCAATCCTCAATCCTCAATCCTCAATCCTCAATCTTCATTCCTCAATCCTCAATCCTCAATCCTCAATCCTCAATATTCAATCGTCAGTCTTCAATCCTCAATACTCAATCTTCAATACTCAATCCTCAATCCTCAATCCTCAATCCTCAATTCTCAATCCTCGATCCTCAGTCCTCAGTCCTCAATCCACAATCCTCAATCCTCAGTCCTCACCCCTCAATCCTGAATCCTCAATCCTGAATCCTCAATCTTCAGACCTCAGACCTCAACAATCAGTTGTCAATCCTCAATCCTCAATAGAATATCACTAACTCACAGTCTTCAACACTCAATACCCAATCCTCAATCCCCAATCCTTAATCCTCAATCCTCAATCGTCAGTCTTCAATCCTCAATACTCAACCATCAATCCTCAATTCTCAATACTCAATAGAATATCCTGAATTCTCAGGATTCTATACTCAAACCTCAATCCTCAGTCCTCAATCCTCAATCCTCAATTCTCAATCCTCGATCCTCAGTCCTCAGTCCTCAAACCTCAATCCTCAACGCTCAGCCCTCATCCTCAATCCTCAGTCCTCAGTCTTCAATCCTCTATCCTCAATCCTCAATCCTCAATCCTCAATCCTCAATCCTCAGTCCTCAAACCTCAATCCTGTATCCTCAATCCTGAATCCTCAATCTTCAGACCTCAGACCTCAACAATCAGCTGTCAATCCTCAATCCTCAATAGAATATCGTCAATTCACAGTTTTCAATACTCAATACTCAATCTGCAATCTTCAAATCTATATCCACAAACATCAATTCTCACAACTCAACCCTCGACACTCAGTCCCCAATCGTCAATCTTCAATCCTCGATCCTCAATCCTCAATCCTCAATCCTCAATCTTCAATCCTCAATACTCAATCTTCAATCCTCAATCCTCAATCCTCAATCCTCAATCCTCAATCCTCAATCGTCAGCCTTCAACCCTCAATACACAATCTTCAATCCTCAACACTCAATCCTCAATCCTCAATCCTCAATGCTCATTCTACAATCCTCAATACCCAATCCTCAATCTTCAATCGTCAATCCTCAATCATCAATCCTCAATCTTCAATACTCAACCCTCAATCCTCAATCCTCAATCCTCAATACTCAACCATCAGTCCTCAATTCTCAATACTCAATAGAATATCCTGAATTGTCAGGATTCTATACTCAAACCTCAATCCTTAACCCTGAGCCCTCATTCACAATCCTCAATCCTCAATCCTCAATACTCAATCCTTAATCCTCAATCCTCAGTCCTCAATCCTCAATCCTCGATTCTCAATCCTCGATCCTCAGTCCTCAGTCTTCAAACCTCAATCGTCAACGCTCAGCCCTCATCCTCAATCCTCAGTCCTCAGTCTTCAATCCTCAATCCTCAATCCTCAATCCTCAATCCTCAATCCTCAATCCTCAGTCCTCACCCATCAATCCTGAATCCTCAATCCTGAATCCTCAATCTTCAGACCTCAGACCTCAACAGTCAGTTGTCAATCCTCAATCCTCAATAGAATATCACTAATTCACAGTTTTCAATACTCAATACTCAATCTGCAATCTGCAAATCTCTATCCACAAACATCAATTCTCATCACTCAACCCTCAACACTCATCCTCAATCTTCAATCCTCAATCCTCAATCCTCAATCCCCAATACTCAATCTTCAATCCTCAATACTCTTTCTTCAATCCTCAATCCTCAATCCTCAATCCTCAATCTTCATTCCTCAATCCTCAATCCTCAATCCTCAATCCTCAATATTCAATCGTCAGTCTTCAATCCTCAATACTCAATCTTCAATACTCAATCCTCAATCCTCAATCCTCAATCCTCAATTCTCAATCCTCGATCCTCAGTCCTCAGTCCTCAATCCACAATCCTCAATCCTCAGTCCTCACCCCTCAATCCTGAATCCTCAATCCTGAATCCTCAATCTTCAGACCTCAGACCTCAACAATCAGTTGTCAATCCTCAATCCTCAATAGAATATCACTAATCCACAGTCTTCAACACTCAATACCCAATCCTCAATCCCCAATCCTTAATCCTCAATCCTCAATCGTCAGTCTTCAATCCTCAATACTCAACCATCAATCCTCAATTCTCAATACTCAATAGAATATCCTGAATTCTCAGGATTCTATACTCAAACCTCAATCCTCAGTCCTCAATCCTCAATCCTGTATCCTCAATCCTGAATCCTCAATCTTCAGACCTCAGACCTCAACAATCAGCTGTCAATCCTCAATCCTCAATAGAATATCGTCAATTCACAGTTTTCAATACTCAATACTCAATCTGCAATCTTCAAATCTATATCCACAAACATCAATTCTCACAACTCAACCCTCGACACTCAGTCCCCAATCGTCAATCTTCAATCCTCGATCCTCAATCCTCAATCCTCAATCCTCAATCTTCAATCCTCAATACTCAATCTTCAATCCTCAATCCTCAATCCTCAATCCTCAATCCTCAATCCTCAATCCTCAATACTCAACCATCAGTCCTCAATTCGCAATACTCAATAGAATATCCTGAATTCTCAGGATTCTATACTCAAACCTCAATCCTTAACCCTGAGCCCTCATTCACAATCCTCAATCCTCAATCCTCAATACTCAATCCTTAATCCTCAATCCTCAGTCCTCAATCCTCAATCCTCAATTCTCAATCCTCGATCCTCAGTCCTCAGTCCTCAAACCTCAATCGTCAACGCTCAGCCCTCATCCTCAATCCTCAGTCCTCAGTCTTCAATCCTCAATCCTCAATCCTCAATCCTCAATCCTCAATCCTCAATCCTCAGTCCTCACCCATCAATCCTGAATCCTCAATCCTGAATCCTCAATCTTCAGACCTCAGACCTCAACAGTCAGTTGTCAATCCTCAATCCTCAATAGAATATCACTAATTCACAGTTTTCAATACTCAATAATCAATCTGCAATCTGCAAATCTCTATCCACAAACATCAATTCTCATCACTCAACCCTCAACACTCATCCTCAATCTTCAATCCTCAATCCTCAATCCTCAATCCCCAATACTCAATCTTCAATCCTCAATACTCTTTCTTCAATCCTCAATCCTCAATCCTCAATCCTCAATCTTCATTCCTCAATCCTCAATCCTCAATCCTCAATCCTCAATATTCAATCGTCAGTCTTCAATCTTCAATACTCAATCTTCAATACTCAATCCTCAATCCTCAATCCTCAATCCTCAATTCTCAATCCTCGATCCTCAGTCCTCAGTCCTCAATCCACAATCCTCAATCCTCAGTCCTCACCCCTCAATCCTGAATCCTCAATCCTGAATCCTCAATCTTCAGACCTCAGACCTCAACAATCAGTTGTCAATCCTCAATCCTCAATAGAATATCACTAATTCACAGTCTTCAACACTCAATACCCAATCCTCAATCCCCAATCCTTAATCCTCAATCCTCAATCGTCAGTCTTCAATCCTCAATACTCAACCATCAATCCTCAATTCTCAATACTCAATAGAATATCCTGAATTCTCAGGATTCTATACTCAAACCTCAATCCTCAGTCCTCAATCCGCAATCCCTCAATTCTCAATCCTCGATCCTCAGTCCTCAGTCCTCAAACCTCAATCCTCAACGCTCAGCCCTCATCCTCAATCCTCAGTCCTCAGTCTTCAATCCTCTATCCTCAATCCTCAATCCTCAATCCTCAATCCTCAATCCTCAGTCCTCAAACCTCAATCCTGTATCCTCAATCCTGAATCCTCAATCTTCAGACCTCAGACCTCAACAATCAGCTGTCAATCCTCAATCCTCAATAGAATATCGTCAATTCAGAGTTTTCAATACTCAATACGCAATCTGCAATCTTCAAATCTATATCCACAAACATCAATTCTCACAACTCAACCCTCGACACTCAGTCCCCAATCGTCAATCTTCAATCCTCGATCCTCAATCCTCAATCCTCAATCCTCAATCTTCAATCCTCAATACTCAATCTTCAATCCTCAATCCTCAATCCTCAATCCTCAATCCTCAATCCTCAATCGTCAGCCTTCAACCCTCAATACACAATCTTCAATCCTCAACACTCAATCCTCAATCCTCAATCCTCAATGCTCATTCTACAATCCTCAATACCCAGTCCTCAATCTTCAATCGTCAATCTTCAATACTCAACCCTCAATCCTCAATCCTCAATCCTCAATACTCAACCATCAGTCCTCAATTCTCAATACTCAATAGAATATCCTGAATTCTCAGGATTCTATACTCAAACCTCAATCCTTAACCCTGAGCCCTCATTCACAATCCTCAATCCTCAATCCTCAATACTCAATCCTTAATCCTCAATCCTCAGTCCTCAATCCTCAATCCTCAATTCTCAATCCTCGATCCTCAGTCCTCAGTCCTCAAACCTCAATCGTCAACGCTCAGCCCTCATCCTCAATCCTCAGTCCTCAGTCTTCAATCCTCAATCCTCAATCCTCAATCCTCAATCCTCAATCCTCAATCCTCAGTCCTCACCCATCAATCCTGAATCCTCAATCCTGAATCCTCAATCTTCAGACCTCAGACCTCAACAATCAGTTGTCAATCCTCAATCCTCAATAGAATATCACTAATTCACAGTTTTCAATACTCAATACTCAATCTGCAATCTGCAAATCTCTATCCACAAACATCAATTCTCATCACTCAACCCTCAACACTCATCCTCAATCTTCAATCCTCAATCCTCAATCCTCAATTCCCAATACTCAATCTTCAATCCTCAATACTCTTTCTTCAATGCTCAATCCTCAATCCTCAATCCTCAATCTTCATTCCTCAATCCTCAATCCTCAATCCTCAATCCTCAATATTCAATCGTCAGTCTTCAATCCTCAATACTCAATCTTCAATACTCAATCCTCAATCCTCAATCCTCAATCCTCAATTCTCAATCCTCGATCCTCAGTCCTCAGTCCTCAATCCACAATCCTCAATCCTCAGTCCTCACCCCTCAATCCTGAATCCTCAATCCTGAATCCTCAATCTTCAGACCTCAGACCTCAACAATCAGTTGTCAATCCTCAATCCTCAATAGAATATCACTAATTCACAGTCTTCAACACTCAATACCCAATCCTCAATCCCCAATCCTTAATCCTCAATCCTCAATCGTCAGTCTTCAATCCTCAATACTCAACCATCAATCCTCAATTCTCAATACTCAATAGAATATCCTGAATTCTCAGGATTCTATACTCAAACCTCAATCCTCAATCTTCAATCCTCAATACTCTTTCTTCGATCCTCAATCCTCAATTCTCATTCTTCAATCCTCAATACCCAAACCTCAATCTTCAATCCTCAATCCTCAATCCTCAATTCTGAATCCTCAATCCTCAATCCTCAGACCTCAAACATCAATACTCAGCCCTCAGTCCTCGTCCTCAATCCACAACACTCAATCCTCAATCCTCAATCTTCAATCCTCAATCCTCAATCCTCAATCCTCAATCCTCATTCTTCAATCCTCAATACCCAATCCTCAATCTTCAATCCTCAATCCTCAATCCTCAGTTCTCAATCCTCAATCCTCAATCCTCAGTCCTCGAACCTCAATTCTGAATCCGCATTCCCTGAATCCTCAATCTTCAGCCCTCAGTCATCAACAATCAGTTGTCAATCCTCAATCCTCAATAGAATATCCTCAATTCACAGTTTTCAATACTCAATACTCAATCCTCAATCCTCAATCTTCAACACTCAGTCCCCAATCCTCAATCTTCAACCCTCAATACTCAATCCTCAATCCTCAATCCTCAATCCTCAATCCTCAATCCAGAAAACTCAATCTTCAATCCTCAATCCTCAATCCTCAATCCTCAATCCTCAATCCTCAATCATCAATCCTCAATCTTCAATACTCAATCCTCAATCCTCAATCCTCAATCCTCAATACTCAACCATCAACCCTCAATTCTCAATACTCAATAGAATATCCTGAATTCTCAGGATTCTATACTCAAACCTCAATCCTCAGCCCTGAGCCCCCATTCACAATCCTCAATCCTCAATCCTCAATCCTCAATTCTCAATCCTCAATCCCCAATCCTCAATCCTCAATACTCAACCATCAATCCTCAATTCTCAATACTCAATAGAAAACCTTAATTCTCAGGATTCTATACTCAAACCTCAATCCTCAACCCTGAGCCCTCATTCACAATCCTCAATCCTCAATCCTCAATCCTCAACTCTCAATCCTCAATCCTCAGCCCTCAGTCCTCAAACCTCAATCCTCAACCCTCAGCCCTCATCCCCAATCTTCAATCCTCAATCCTCAATCCTCAATCCCCAATACTCAATCTTCAATCCTCAATACTCTTTCTTTAATCCACAATCCTCAATCCTCAATCCTCAAACCTCAATCCTCAATCCTCATTCCTCAATCCTCAATCCTCAATCTTCAATTCTCAATACTCAATCTTCATTCCTCAATCCTCAATCCTCAATCCTCAATCCTCAATATTCAATCGTCAGTCTTCAATCCTCAATACTCAATCTTCAATACTCAATCCTCAATCCTCAATCCTCAATCCTCAACTCTCAATCCTCGATCCTCAGTCCTCAGTCCTCAATCCTCAATCCACAATCCTCAGTCGTCACCCCTCACTCCTGAATTCTCAATCCTGAATCCTCAATCTTCAGACCTCAGACCTCAACAATCAGTTGTCAATCATCAATCCTCAATAGAATATCACTAATTCACAGTTTTCAATACTCAATGCTCAATCTGCACTCTGCAAATCTCTATCCACAAACATCAATACTCATCACTCAACCCTCAACACTCAGTCCCCAATCCTCAATCTTCAATACTCAATCCTCAATCCTCAATCCTCAATCCTCAATCCTCATTCTTCAATCCTCAGTACCAAATCCTCAATCTTCAATCCTCAATCCTCAATCCTCAATCCTCAATCCTCAATCCTCATTTTTCAATCCTCAATACCCAATCCTCAATCTTCAATCCTCAATCCTGAAACCTCAATTCTCAATCCTCAATCCTCAGGCCTCAGTCCTCAAACCTCAATCCTCAACCCACAGCCCTCATCGTCAATCCTCAATCCTCAATCTTCAATCCTCAGTCCCCAATCCACAATCTTCAATCCCCAATACTCAATCCTTGATCCTCAATCCTCAGTCCTCAATCCTCAATCCTCAATTCTCAACCCTCGATACTCAGTCCTCAGTCCTCAAACCTCAATCCTCAACGCTCAGCCCTCATCCTCAGTCCTCAGTCCTCAGTCTTCAATCCTCAATCCTCAATCCTCAATCCTCAATCCTCAATCCTCAATCCTCAGTCCTCAAACCTCAATCCTGTATCCTCAATCCTGAATCCTCAATCTTCAGACCTCAGACCTCAACAATCAGCTGTCAATCCTCAATCCTCAATAGAATATCGTCAATTCACAGTTTTCAATACTCAATACTCAATCTGAAATCTTCAAATCTATATCCACAAACATCAATTCTCACAACGCAACCCTCGACACTCATCCTCAATCTTCAATCCTCAATCCTCAATCCTCAATTCCCAATACTCAATCTTCAATCCTCAATACTCTTTCTTCAATGCTCAATCCTCAATCCTCAATCCTCAATCTTCATTCCTCAATCCTCAATCCTCAATCCTCAATCCTCAATATTCAATCGTCAGTCTTCAATCCTCAATACTCAATCTTCAATACTCAATCCTCAATCCTCAATCCTCAATCCTCAATTCTCAATCCTCGATCCTCAGTCCTCAGTCCTCAATCCACAATCCTCAATCCTCAGTCCTCACCCCTCAATCCTGAATCCTCAATCCTGAATCCTCAATCTTCAGACCTCAGACCTCAACAATCAGTTGTCAATCCTCAATCCTCAATAGAATATCACTAATTCACAGTCTTCAACACTCAATACCCAATCCTCAATCCCCAATCCTTAATCCTCAATCCTCAATCGTCAGTCTTCAATCCTCAATACTCAACCATCAATCCTCAATTCTCAATACTCAATAGAATATCCTGAATTCTCAGGATTCTATACTCAAACCTCAATCCTCAATCTTCAATCCTCAATACTCTTTCTTCGATCCTCAATCCTCAATTCTCATTCTTCAATCCTCAATACCCAATCCTCAATCTTCAATCCTCAATCCTCAATCCTCAATTCTGAATCCTCAATCCTCAATCCTCAGACCTCAAACATCAATACTCAGCCCTCAGGCCTCGTCCTCAATCCACAACACTCAATCCTCAATCCTCAATCTTCAATCCTCAATCCTCAATCCTCAATCCTCAATCCTCATTCTTCAATCCTCAATACCCAATCCTCAATCTTCAATCCTCAATCCTCAATCCTCAGTTCTCAATCCTCAATCCTCAATCCTCAGTCCTCGAACCTCAATTCTGAATCCGCATTCCTGAATCCTCAATCTTCAGCCCTCAGTCATCAACAATCAGTTGTCAATCCTCAATCCTCAATAGAATATCCTCAATTCACAGTTTTCAATACTCAATACTCAATCCTCAATCCTCAATCTTCAACACTCAGTCCCCAATCCTCAATCTTCAACCCTCAATACTCAATCCTCAATCCTCAATCCTCAATCCTCAATCCTCAATCCAGAAAACTCAATCTTCAATCCTCAATCCTCAATCCTCAATCCTCAATCCTCAATCCTCAATCATCAATCCTCAATCTTCAATACTCAATCCTCAATCCTCAATCCTCAATCCTCAATACTCAACCATCAACCCTCAATTCTCAATACTCAATAGAATATCCTGAATTCTCAGGATTCTATACTCAAACCTCAATCCTCAGCCCTGAGCCCTCATTCACAATCCTCAATCCTCAATCCTCAATCCTCAATTCTCAATCCTCAATCCCCAATCCTCAATCCTCAATACTCAACCATCAATCCTCAATTCTCAATACTCAATAGAAAACCTTAATTCTCAGGATTCTATACTCAAACCTCAATCCTCAACCCTGAGCCCTCATTCACAATCCTCAATCCTCAATCCTCAATCCTCAACTCTCAATCCTCAATCCTCAGCCCTCAGTCCTCAAACCTCAATCCTCAACCCTCAGCCCTCATCCCCAATCTTCAATCCTCAATCCTCAATCCTCAATCCCCAATACTCAATCTTCAATCCTCAATACTCTTTCTTTAATCCACAATCCTCAATCCTCAATCCTCAAACCTCAATCCTCAATCCTCATTCCTCAATCCTCAATCCTCAATCTTCAATTCTCAATACTCAATCTTCATTCCTCAATCCTCAATCCTCAATCCTCAATCCTCAATATTCAATCGTCAGTCTTCAATCCTCAATACTCAATCTTCAATACTCAATCCTCAATCCTCAATCCTCAATCCTCAACTCTCAATCCTCGATCCTCAGTCCTCAGTCCTCAATCCTCAATCCACAATCCTCAGTCGTCACCCCTCACTCCTGAATTCTCAATCCTGAATCCTCAATCTTCAGACCTCAGACCTCAACAATCAGTTGTCAATCATCAATCCTCAATAGAATATCACTAATTCACAGCTTTCAATACTCAATGCTCAATCTGCACTCTGCAAATCTCTATCCACAAACATCAATACTCATCACTCAACCCTCAACACTCAGTCCCCAATCCTCAATCTTCAATACTCAATCCTCAATCCTCAATCCTCAATCCTCAATCCTCATTCTTCAATCCTCAGTACCAAATCCTCAATCTTCAATCCTCAATCCTCAATCCTCAATCCTCATTCCTCAATCCCCATTTTTCAATCCTCAATACCCAATCCTCAATCTTCAATCCTCAATCCTGAAACCTCAATTCTCAATCCTCAATCCTCAGGCCTCAGTCCTCAAACCTAAATCCTCAACCCACAGCCTCATCGTCAATCCTCAATCCTCAATCTTCAATCCTCAGTCCCAATCCACAATCTTCAATCCCCAATACTCAATCCTTGATCCTCAATCCTCAGTCCTCAATCCTCAATCCTCAATTCTCAACCCTCGATACTCAGTCCTCAGTCCTCAAACCTCAATCCTCAACGCTCAGCCCTCATCCTCAGTCCTCAGTCCTCAGTCTTCAATCCTCAATCCTCAATCCTCAATCCTCAATCCTCAATCCTCAATCCTCAGTCCTCAAACCTCAATCCTGTATCCTCAATCCTGAATCCTCAATCTTCAGACCTCAGACCTCAACAATCAGCTGTCAATCCTCAATCCTCAATAGAATATCGTCAATTCACAGTTTTCAATACTCAATACTCAATCTGAAATCTTCAAATCTATATCCACAAACATCAATTCTCACAACGCAACCCTCGACACTCAGTCCCCAATCGTCAATCTTCAATCCTCGATTCTCAATCCTCAATCCTCAATCCTCAATCTTCAATCCTCAATACTCAATCTTCAATCCTCAATCCTCAATCCTCATTTTTCAATCCTCAATACCCAATCCTCAATCTTCAATCCTCAATCCTGAAACCTCAATTCTCAATCCTCAATCCTCAGGCCTCAGTCCTCAAACCTCAATCCTCAACCCACAGCCCTCATCGTCAATCCTCAATCCTCAATCTTCAATCCTCAGTCCCCAATCCTCAATCTTCAATCCCCAATACTCAATCCTTAATCCTCAATCCTCAGTCCTCAATCCTCAATCCTCAATTCTCAATCCTCGATCCTCAGTCCTCAGTCCTCAAACCTCAATCCTCAACGCTCAGCCCTCATCCTCAATCCTCAGTCCTCAGTCTTCAA